>NC_048300.1:137736299-137846829 GCF_013100865.1 Trachemys scripta elegans | reverse complement strand
CCCCGGAGCCCCTGGCCTGGCCCCGCTCCGCCGGCCCGTCCCGGCCCCGGAGCCCCCGGCCCCGCTCCGATTTTCCCGGACATGTCCGGCTTTTTGGGATTTCCCCCCGGACGGGGATTTGGAGCCCAAAAAGCCGGACATGTCCGGGAAAATCCGGATGTATGGTAACCCTAGCCAAGCGCGCCGGCCTGGCCCTGGCCGAGTGGCGCCTGCTGAGCACCCCCGGCCCTGGCCCCAGCAGCTCCGGCCCCGGCCCCGGCCCCGGCCCCAGCGGCTCTGACACGGCTTGGCTCAGGCCCCGGGGCGCCGGCCCAGCCGCGGCCGAGCACCTCCGGCCCCAAGCCCCACGACCCTGGCCGGAGCTCCGGCCGGAGCGCAGCCCGATTCCTGGGCTCTTGCTAAAGCCAGCCCTGGTCAGGGGACAGGGAGTGGGGGTTGGATGGGTCAGGAGTTTGGGGGGGCCTGTCAGGGGGGCAGGGGTGGGGAGAGGGGTTGATACAGTCAGGGACAGGGAGCAGGGAGGGTTAGATGGGTCGGGGACTCTGGGGGGGCTGTCAGGGGGCGGGGAGTGGTTGGATAGGGCGTGGGAATCCCAGGGTTCTGTCTGGGGGAGAAGGTGTGGATATGGGGCGGGGGTGTGGAGAGGGGTCGAGGCAGGCAGGGAGCAGAGGGGGTTGGATGGGTCGGGACTTGTGGGGGTCCTGTCAGGGGGTGGGGAGCAGTTGGATAGGGCATGGGAGTCCCGGGGGTCTGCCTGGGGGCGGCGGGAGTGTGAATATGGGGTAGGGGTGTGGATAAGGGTCGGGGCAGTCAGGGGACAGGTAGGGTTCTAGGAGGGCAGTTAGGGATGAGGGTTCTCAGGAGGGGGCAGTCAGGGGACAAGAAGCAGGGAGGCTTAGATAGGGGGTGGGGCCCTAGGTGGCAGTTAGTGGCAGGGGTCCCAGGAGGGGGCAGTCAGGGGACAAGGAGCAGGGGGGGGGTTAGGGGTTCTGAGGGGGGCAGTCAGGGGCTGACTGCCCACTAACCTCTCCAACTATTGCCTCATCTCTTTTACAGCTCTATACTTATTTACAGTTTACAATAGGGTTACCATATTTCCACAATCAAAAAAGAGGACACTGCGGGGGGGCGGGGGGGATGAATTCCTTCAGTAAATCTCTGTTGGCTTGCCCCTTCGGAGTCCATGCAGTGATTTGTCAGGAGCCCTGAAGTGGTCACAACAATTTAGGCAAATCCTGTCCAAACTCAAGCAACAGGTGCAATCATAATTTGGCAAAATCCCTGCAGCTGAGTGTGAAGCTACTAGTTATTCTGACAGTGTCAGGATGGGGTCAAGGAAATGAGTCTGTTGGGAAAATAGGATACTCTTCTTTCCTCTGAATACAACCCAGGTACAAATAGGGTTTCAAATAGCCATGCCTTTAGAAGTATATACAGGGCCTGTTGAATATATAAGAATAATCTCTTTGAGATAGAATCCCTCATAGTATCCTTCTCTCAGGGCCGCCCAGAGGATTGAGGGGGCCTGGGGCAAAGCGGGGGAGCTGCGGTGCTTGTACTCACCCAGCGGCGGTCCGGATCTTTGGCGGTATTTGGGCGGCGGGGGGCCCTGCCGAAGACGCAGAGCGACTGAAGGGCCCCCCACTGCCGAAATGCCCCTGAAGACCCGGACCGCCGCCGGGCCAGGACTCGCGGGGCATTTCAGCGGCGGGGGGCCCTTCAGTCACTCCGCGTCTTTGGCAGCACTGAAGGGCCCCCCATCGCCGAAGACCCAGAGCGACTGACAGGCCCCCCGCCACCAAAATGCCGCCGAAGACTCGAACCGCCGCTGGGCCAGTGCTCGCGGGGCCCCTGCGGGGCCTGGGGCAAATTACCCCACTTGCCCCCCCCTCTGGGCAGCCCTATCTTCTCTTAGTTTTAAACACACTTTGCACTGAAAGAAAATACTTTAGCATGAGGCAAATTTAACCCATGGGCCTCATTGCTACAAGATATCATTGAGACGAAGAGCTTAGTGTCCACAGTTACGTTATATAAAATTAAACATGTAAAAGGAATATAAACCCTTACAACTGAGGGCATAAAATGAGCAAGTTATTCCATAATAATAAATTAGAGTTTCTTACACCTTCTTATTGGCTATTATGAGAGACGGGATACCAGATTAGCTGAAGCACTGGGCAAAGCTGATATGACAATTCCTATGTTCCCCCATCCCAAAATGGTGGTTTTGACATGTAAACACACCTTTAGTCACATGTCTTTCCTGACATAGAAAACAACTGGAAAATCTATATGAAGAGTGGGTTTGGGCATGCTCACTGACTTCACTCGAGAACTTCTTAGTCCCAGACAGAGCCTAAATAAAACTAGGCACTGGGCAAAGTAAACAGTGCAAAATGTATCCAGAGCAGCTGCGTAGCTAGTGCCTTTGTTCTGTGATTGATTGCACAGTCCAAACTGTGTCAGTGTAAATTCAGCCCCTGCAGCTGGTGAGCAGGTTCCAAACACATCCACATCCACTCTAGCCTGCACTGCCAGCCTTCAAGGTCTTATCAGTTATCAATAGCAATGGCTGCTTACCTGCTCGGCTGATACTGCCTTTCCTTTTCTGCTATAAATGCTGACTGCAAGAAAGAGCAAAAGTAGCTGTCAGGTACATGCACTTGCATAAGAGAAGGCTCTTACTGGTGTGCACTTTTCCAGGCCAGGGGAATCTTCAGCTGCCTATTGAGAGCATGTTTTGAGGTGCCTTTGTGCTGCTTCTTCACAGGGCCATGGATCTGTCCCATTATGCTTTTCCATCCACTTTTAGCCTGAATGATTTATTTTAATGTGAATGAAGAATTTGCTTTCTGCAAACACTCGTGCTTGTGAAATTTATCCCATGAACGTTCACAGAAAGTAATTGCAAAGGGCTGCAAGCTTTGTCCGTGTGACTTCTCCCAAAAAACGTGATTGCATATTTCTAGAATTCTCTTTGCTCCAGAGTATTTGTGAGTCTCTTATTCTCTCTGAGGCAAACCCTGCTCCCACTCACTGTCCTCCAGATATAGAAGGCCCTGACTACGGCAGCACTGCACTTACTGACAGGCTGGCATCTGGCACCCCATGTAGGGGACCCGCACCCTCTGTGCTTTGTAGGGGCTTCCTGTGCTTTGATATGCAGGCGAACTTAGGGAGTGGAATGAGGGCTGGTGGATCTCCAAGGATGGGGATCCACTATCATGTCTTTCCACAAAAAAGGTTGCAGGGACACTGAGATCTATTTTAGGCCCGAAGCTATAGTAGCAACGAGGGAGGGATTCTGCTTCTCTTCCGTGGCTTGGGGAGAGTTCTGAACCGCATGGAAAATCCTGTGCGCAGAACTTGGTTACTTGGGTTGTGCAGTAGGAACAGGGTGTGACTTTGGGCTTGTCTACACTACCTGCTGGATCAGCAGGCAGCGATTGATCCAGCAGGGGTCAATTTATTGCATCTATCGATAAATCGACCACTGAGCTTTCTCCCGCTGACTCCGGTACTCTACCAGAACAAGGAGCGGAAGCGGAGTCAACTTACTGCAGTTAAGACACCGCGGTAAGTAAATCTAAGTACGTTGACTTCAGCTACGCTTTTCACATAGCTGAAGTTGCATATCTTAGATTGACCTCGTGCGGTAGTGTAGACAAGCCCTTTGTATATCGTAACTCAAAAAGAAACAGTTCTGTTTTCCTTATCCTTACCCAACATCTTTCTGCCTATAAAATCCATCAGTTTTCTTAATTCCTCTTTCTATGTATCAGCTTATTTTCCTTATCTGTGTCCTGCTCCACGGTGTTATACTCCTCTGTTTCTTATCTTCTCTTTTTTCCTCTGACTTATTTCTGGAAAATTTGACTTATAGAGTATTTTATACAGTGCTAGAAAGGAAGATAGGAAAGCATAGATAAAAAATGGTTCCAGACCTGTCCTTTTCCTTCAGCTCTTTAGAGATATGGTCAATCATTAGTCCTCTGGCCTGTATCCTCCCTATACAGATTGCTGCTAAATGCCTTTCAAGGATGCTAATTTTGTTTCTTACATTTGAAACAAAATTAGCACCGTTGGTTGGAATAACGAAACAGTTTGAATAAGAAAAACAACCTTAAACTGCAGTCTCAGGTCAGAATCAGGCAACTCTTTGGGTATATCTACACTACGGGATTACTCCGAATTTACAGAATTCGATTTTTGGCAACCGATTGTATAAAGTTGAGTGTATGCGGCCACACTAAGCACATAAATTCGGCGGTGTGCGTCCATGTACCGAGGCTAGCGTCGACTTCCAGAGCGTTGCATTGTGGGTAGCTATCCCATAGCTATCCCATAGTTCCCGCAGTCTCCTCCACCCATTGGAATTCTGGGTTGAGATCCCAATGCCTGATGGGGCCAAAAACATTGTCGCAGGTGGTTCTGGGTACATCCTCCCCCTCCCTCTGGGAAAGCAACGGCAGACAACCGTTTCGCGCCTTTTTTCCTGGGTGAACAGTGCAGACGCCATAACACGGCAAGCATGGAGCCCACTCAGCTCAAGACAGCAGTCATGAACATTGTAAACACCTCGCACGTTATTGTGCAGTTTATGCTGAACCAGGACCTGACAAACCAGGTGAGGAGGAGTCGGCTACGGCAGCGTGGCAACGAGAGTGATGAGGACATGGTCACAGAATTCTCTCAAAGCACGGGCCCCAGCGCTTTGGAGATCATGCTGTTAATGGGGCAAGTTATAGCCGTGGAATGCCGATTCTGGGCCAGGGAAACAAGCACAGACTGGTGGGACCGCACAGTGTTCCAGGTGTGGGACGATTCCCAGTGACTGCGAAACTTTTGCATGCGTAAGGGCACTTTCATGGAACTTTGTGACTTGCTTTCCCCTGCCCTGAAGTGCCAGAATACCAAGAAGAGAAGCGAGTGGCGATAGCCCTGTGGAAGCTTGCAATGCCAGACAGCTGCTGGTCAGTCGGGAATCAATTTGGAGTGGGCAAATCTACTGTGGGGGCTGCTGTGATGCAAGTAGCCAAAGCAATCACTGAGCTGCTGCTACCAAAGGTAGTGACTCTGGGAAATGTGCAGGTCATAGTGGATGGCTTTGCTGCAATGGGATTCCCTAACTGTTGTGGGGCGATAGATGGAACCCATATCCCTGTCTTGGCACCGGAGCACCAGGGCAGCCAGTACATAAACCGCAAGGGGTACTTTTCAATGGTGCTGCAAGCACTGGTGGATCACAAGGGACGTTTCACCAACATCAACGTGGGATGGCTGGAAAGGGTTCATGACGCTTGCGTCTTCAGAAACACTACTCTGTTTAAACAGCTGCAGCAAGGGATTTACTTCCCAGACCAGAAAATAACTGTTGTGGATGTTGAAATGCCTATAGTTATCCTTGGGGACCCAGCCTACCCCTTAATGCCATGGCTCATGAAGCCATATACAGGCAGCCTGGACAGTAGTCATGAGCTGTTCAACTACAGGCTGAGCAAGTGCAGAATGGTGGTAGAATGTGCATTTGGACGTTTAAAAGGTCACTGGTGCACTTTACTGACTCGCTCAGACCTCAGCCAAACCAATATTCCCATTGTTATTGCTGCTTGCTGTGTGCTCCACAATCTCTGTGAGAGTAAGGGGGAGACCTTTATGGCAGGGTGGGAGGCTGAGGCAAATCGCCTGGTCGCTGACTACGCGCAACCAGATTCCAGGGCGATTAGAAGAGCACACCAGGAAGCGCTGCGCATTAGAGAAGCTTTGAAAACCAGTTTCATGACTGGCCAGGCTACGGTGTGAAAGTTCTGTTTGTTTCTCCTTGATGAAAACCTGCCCCCTTGATTGACTCATTCCCTGTAAGCAAACCACCCTCCCCCTTTGATCACAGCTTGCTTTCAAAGGAAATAAAGTTACTATCATTTAAAAATCATGTATTCTTTATTAATTGATTATAAACATAGGGAGAGAACTGACAAGGTAGCCCATGTGCGGTTTGGGAGGCGGATAGGAGGGAAGGAAAAGGCCACTTCAAAATTTCAAAATAATGACAGCCTTTTGCTTGGGCTGTCCACTGGGGTGGAGTGGACGGGTGCACGGAGCCTCCCCCCCCCCGCGTTCTTACACCTCTGGGTGAGGAGGCTATGGAACATGGTGGGAGGAGGGCGGTTATACAGGGGCTGCAGCGGCACTCTGTGATTCTGCTACCGTTCCTGAAGCTCCACCAGATGCCGGAGCATGTCCGTTTGATCCCACAGTAGCCCCAGCATTGCATCCTGCCTCCTCTGATCTTCCTGCCGGCACCTCTCATCTCGAGCATCCCTCCTCTCTTCACGTTCGTCCCTCCTGTCCTCATCTTGGTCCCTCCTGTCCTCACGTTCACAGGCATCTTTCCTGTACTTTGATACCGTGTCCTTCCACTCATTCAGATGAGCTCTTTCATCACGGGTCGATTGCATGATTTCCGAGAACATTTTGTTTCGTGTGCGTTTTTTTCACCACCTTATCTGAGCTAGCCTTCGGGATAGAGGAGGGAGGCGTGAAAAATTTGCAGCTGTGGGAGGGAGGGAAAAAAGGGAGAGAAGTATTTAAAAAGATAAATTTTACAGAACAATGCTTATACTCTTTCATGGTGAACAACACTATTCACATTACATAGCACATGTGATTTTGGTACAAGGTCACATTTTGCATTTTTTAATATTGAGTGCCTGCAGCTTTGGTGTTAGAGATCACAGACGCAGGGCCGGGCAACAGAATTCGGCTTGCATGCAGTCATGGTAAGCCATTGTCTTTCAGCTTCTGCAACTTTCATTAAAGCAGGGCCCTCCTTTCCCATACCAAGCGAAGCCCATTTAGTGCTGCGGTTTTCCTGTTAACGTGCAGCAGCAGAAACCAAACTAACCCCCCCACCACCCATCCAATTCTCTGGGATGATCGCTTTACCCCTCCCCCCACCACATGGCTGGTATCAGGGAAGATCCCTTCTAGTCAAACGCGAAAAGCTCAGCGCCAATGCCCCCCCACCCACCACTTGGCTAACTGCAGGGAAGGATTTCTTTTCAGCCACAGGCAAACAGCCCAGTAGGAACGGCCACCTCTGTCCCGTATTTCAGCCGGGTTACCATGAACGATATCACTCTCCTGAGGATAACACAGTGAGATAAAGAACGGATGTTGCTTGAATGCCAGCAAACACCGGGACCATACGCTGCCAGGCTTTGTCATGCAATGATACCAGATTACTTGCTACTAGCATGGCGTGGTCAAGTGTCCTACCCTGGAGGACGGAATAAGGCTGCACTGCCCAGAAACCTTCTGCAAAGACTTTTGGAGTACCTCCAGGAGAGCTTCATGGAGATGTCCCTGGAGGATTTCCGCTTCATCCCCAGACATGTTAACAGACTTTCCAGTAGCTGTACTGGCCGTGAATGCATCCCAAGTCCTCATGGCAAATTAATCATTAAAAAACGCTTGCTTTTAAACCATGTTTTATATTTACAAAGGTACACTGACCAGAGGTCCCTTCCATGGCCTCATTGTCTGGGATAACGCCTTGGGAGGCTTGGGAGGGTACTTCAGTCAGGCTGAGAAAAAGATCCTGGCTGTTGGGGAGAAGGGAGTGCTGTGTGCTTTCCGCAGGCTCGTCGTCCTCCTCCTCCTCATCATCTTCCCTGTCTGCAGAATCCTCAGGCATGGCTGAGATTACCCCCTCCTCGGAATCCACGGTCAGAGGTGGGGTAGTGGTGGCGGCCCCCCCTAGAATTGCATGCAGCTCAGTGTAGAAGTAGCATGTCTGCAGTTCTGATCCGGACCTTCCGTTTGCTTGTTTGGTTTTCTGGTAGGCTTGTCTGAGCTCCTTAACTTTCATGCGGCACTGTAGTGAGTCCCTATTGTGGCCTCTCTCCATCATGCCCTTGGAGATTTTTTCAAATGTTTTGGCATTTCATCTTTTGGTACGTAGTTCTGCTAGCATGGAATCCTCTCCCCATATAGCGATCAGATCCAGTACCTCTCATACGGTCCATGCTGGTACTCTTTTTCGATTCTCGGACTGCATGGTTACCTGTGCTGATGAGCTCTCTGTGGTCACCTGTGCTCTCCTGTGCTGGGCAAACAGGAAATGAAATTAAAAAGTTCGTGGGGCCTTTCCTGTCTACCTGGCCAGTGCATCTGAGTTCAGATTGCTGTCCAGAGCGGTCACAACGGTGCACTGTGGTTTAGCTCCCAGAGGCCAATACCGTCGAATTGCGGCCACACTAACTCTAATTTGAAATGGCAATGTTGATTTTGGCGCTACTTCCCTCAATGGGGAGGAGTACAGAAATCGATTTTAAGAGCCGTTTATGTTGATGTAAATGGCTTCGTTGTGTGGACGGATGCAGGGTTAATTCGATTTAACGCTGCTAAATTCGAACTAAACTCATAGTGTAGACCATGCCTTTGTATCCATATACTCTAATCAGGGTGATCCTGTTAACGGGGTAGAGGAGATGTGAGACTTGTACATGACCTGGAGTCTTGATTAGTGGTTTCCTTTAACCTCAGGGACAGCTTTAGGTATAGATTGGTTAGGCAGTTCTATAATCTCTTTCTTCCAGTGCAGAAAGAATCCTTGTTATTGAAGGGATACTTCACCGATGAGACTGCTGCAAATTGGCCTGGGTGGCTCCACATCCAATAAGAAGATTGAAGAGATACCGGCTGTCAACTCAAATCTAGTCCCAACCTTTGATTTTGTTTAAAAAAATAAAAAGACACACAACCACAACCCTCTATGAAACCTTCACCAATAGAAATACTTCCATGCTATTTTCCTCTAAATCCAGTAGAAACAATTGTGTTTGAAGCAATAAACATCCTCTGGCAGCATTGACAATAGCAACCCAAACATTGGAGCACCAAGAACGTGAAAGTGAAACTAATGCCATAAAAGTGAAACTGTCTTTGGTGACTTTTCATTAATCCAAGATGACAAAAACACACACACACACGTACATAAATTGAATGCAAGCCCCTCTGCTTTATTCATACTATGTTCCAGCCATTCCTTAAATGTAATCTGCAACGCTGCAGCTGAATCTTGTGAGGGAGCTACAAATTCTTTTTTGACTTCGTTCAAAACGTGTATGTCTTTTTTTTGGTTTCCATGCATCCATAGAGTGTGCTATAATCACGCTTGGAGCAGGCAAATGAAAAACATTTGACAGTCAAAACAATTTGTGACACGAGGTGATCTGCTCGTGCAGATGCTGTTTTGGCTTTGAAAATCAGCTATGATGATATAAAGAAAACCTTATTAGACATAGCCACACCAAATTTTGAAAAACCTCGTACAAAAACTGAAGCAAAATCTTTAGCAGAAAAGTTTGAAAAGTACAATATTGCTGTTTTTACCCTTTTGTGAAACCATTTACTTCAAAGAATTAATGCTGTCAGCAAATTGCTGCAAAAGGTTAATACAAATTTATTGAATGCTGCACAATTGTTAGCCTCGGTTAAAGTTTTGTCATGCAAGTTTGAAATGACTATAGCTCGATGGAAGCAGAGGCACTGACATTAACAGAAAATATAGGTTCATCTGATATATCTGATGAGAAGTGTAAAAAAAGCAGGAAGTTATTTTTCAATGAAACTAGAAACAATGAAATCAATTTAAAAGGGAAAGAGAAGATCATCGTTGAGACCGTCAGTGCTATTTGTGACACAATAATAGTGCAATTGCAGAGTAGAGGTGAATCTCTAAAGAAAATTGTTGATTTATGTTGAGTGTTTTTTGACAGAAGCATTGATGAAAATGCTAAAAGCGACTACAATAAGAAATTAAGTGAATTCTACCGGGAGGACATAGACACAAATCTTTTTGAAGATTAAGTGAAACATTTAATTCATTTTATCAAAAATGATGAGGTCAGTGCTTTGAGATCACCAGTTGATTTGTATAGACTTGGACGTGACGATTTGCAGGCAACCTTTCCAAATGTAGAAACCATTCTGAAAATATTTTTAACAATACCTGTCACAAATGCTTCTGGTGAATGTTCTTTTTCTGTATTGAAACGAGTTAAAAATTATTTGAGAAATAAGATGAGTCAGGGAACATTTGACAAGTTCAGCAATATCGACAATTGAAATTGCCTCTTTACAAAATGTTACTTACAATGACTTACAAAACTATCTGAATAAATATTTTTTTTCCAAATTGAATAAGTTTCTTCTGAGGAAGTTAACTTTTATTTTTCCATTCATGTGTCATCTATACTTTTTATTTTTACACATTTTTCACGTTAGCATAATGCAAATACAAGCTTTCATCTAGACCAGAAGTTCTCAAGCTGTGGTCCGAGACCTCCATTCAGGTGGACTGAGGAAAGGTTATTAAGATTTTTTTTATAAAGCGCTCTTATCCAAAGCGCTTTACAATAGTTAGCTAATGGTACAAACGACATTTGGAAAGATCATTAAATGGTCCACCGAGACCCTCAGCAATTTTCAAGTGGTCTGTGAAAAAATTTAGACTTCAAAAACAATCAAGGTACCTTACTTTGTTTTCATTTACTTCCTATTACTTATAATATAGGAGGAGAATGAAGAAAAAAAGAATGTAAAATGGGAGGGGGGTGGAGATAAAAGAGAATGTTCTTTTATGTTACTTTAACTGAGTCGCTCAGGGGTGTGAATTTTTCACAGTCCCAAATGACATAGTTATACCAACCTAATTTCCTAGTGTAGACCAGGCCTAAATCAATGTAAACCAGATTTATACCCATGGAAGGATGCCCATATACAGAGTTGCACTGGTTTAACTAAATTAGTGCAACATCACACCTTCAAGTTAAACTGGTAAAACTTTTGTATATAGACAAACCCTAATTTAAGTTAATTAGCTTGCACTAATTGCTTGTCAAAACAAGAGCAAAAACTAGTAGAGACAAGTTCTTCACAGGAAGAGAAGGGAAGAGTTCACCAACACCATTTCCTTTAACACAGAGGCTTACCTTGGAGGTCTCCCATTCATGTTCTGACTAGCCCCCACTCTTCTAATAGTTTGCCAGTGCTACAAGATTTCGTGTTGAAATCCACCACCATTTGCTATTACAGCTTATCCCAGACTGAAGCCCCAACACTGAGAGCTCAACAGTAGATTGATGGGGCACTGTCTCAACATTCCCTGGTCATTTTCCAACTAATTTTTTGTCCAGCAGTTCACATGAACAGAGATCTACTGCTGTCCCAATGTTTGTGCGTTACATCACAAATTCTAATCAAGAAACTTAGTTTACAGAAAACATTCACGTTAAAAAAGTTAATCCCACATTTAAGCCTTGTCCTCCATTATTCTGTCCTACATTTTAATGCTAGATATGACTTGAGACAGTTTAGCTAGGTTAAAAACCACACTGCATCATCACCTATTGCCAGGGCCTCGAATGTACATTTATAGAGGCTAGTACATTAGCAGAGGTATCAATATATAGAAGGTGTCAAGTATCGGAGGGGTAGCCGTGTTAGTCTGAATCTGTAAAAAGCAACAGAGGGTCCTGTGGCACCTTTGAGACTAACAGAAGTATAGGGAGCATAACCTTTCGTGGGTAAGAACCTCACTTCTTCAGATGCTCCCTATACTTCTGTTAGTCTCAAAGGTGCCACAGGATCCTCTGTTGCTTTTTACAATATATAGAAGATTTATCTTATTTTCTTTCCAGCCCATGTTTATGCCTTAATTGCGTTATGGAAAATCCTCTTAAAGTTCTCTCCTTTCTTTCATGTAAATATACTCATCTCTGTTAGTAAATATTAATGCAGTTCTCTAGCTCCAGCTGTGAGAATATTTTATTGTTGTGTTAGAGGTTTTGATTAACCTCCAAGAGATTCTTGCAGTGTCTGCAATGTTTATCTGAAACTTGCAGAGCCACTGCAGGCAAGGGTTGCCACCAAGAACTTCATGCACTTTCTCTCATTATTTTAATTTAGTCTCTGCATGCATAATTATTTCTGCTTATTTAATTATTTAAAACCACTCTATATGAATTCTAAAAACAAGGAAGAAGCTGTCCAGTGCCTTCTAATTTCACTTCTCTACAGCCAGTGATGAAGTGAAAGAAATATGCGTAGGTTAACATCCTCTCCCCAGCTGTCATGGCACATTCCTCATGAGCCTACATGCTACTCCTAGAGTGTCATAGCACAAAGCAACTCTAATAACTCAGTGTTCAAGCAACTTTCAGAGCCAGTTTGAATGGGCACCACCGTGTGGTACTCATGCTTTGTGGCTTATACACCCTGCCTCCCCACTACCTACATTGACTCTCTCCCCCTGAAATCAACTGATTGGATTGGAGCCCCCCTTAACTCCCTTCACTGTACTGTGGGAGTAATCATGGCCCCAGTGGTGCCATGTATAATTTTGGGTGTGACTTCACTATAGACAAAGTTAATTTAAATCACTCCTCTCCGGTTAGCCTAACTCAAGTGAGAGTGGCCACTCTGCAAAATAACACTCAAAGCCACTGTGTCCACCCTGGCACTGTATTCACTAGTGTGAGGTGTTAGGACTTCTGGGACAGATCCCATGGTTCTTTGTGCTGCAGTAAGTTGAGCTATAATGAATTCTTTCCCAGTGAATTGTGTGAGAACTTGTCTGCAATTTCTGGGCACACAAGGGGAGTGGTATAAAGGCATTGGAGGACTCTTGGCACACAAGTGGAGCTAATCTGTGTTGTGTTAGCAGCTGACGAATTGTGCTCACTTGAATTTTAGTCCTCACTCGTCTCTCAGGCCAGCTAACTTGAATTAAAAGCTACATTAGATTTAAGGGTGTTTGGGTGGGAATGGGACTTGAGTTAGGGGCAACACTTGCGTTATAACATGAGTTAACTTTGCAATGAAAATAAGCCCTTTACTCCTCAATTGATGTTAATATGTTAAGTATTTCCATTAGGCATTCAATTTAAAATTGGTGAGATTGGTACTGTGGTGTTGGTACTATGGTTAATTAAACACCAGTTGACTCTCAAAGTATTCTGTCCTGGTGGGAACTGACTTTAAGGATGAGAGGGTAGTTCCATGCTCATTTAACCCTTGGCCTCTGGTGTGAACATCAGCTAGTGCAAATTTTGATGAGGACAGATATCTGACCGAGGCCATCAACTCCTTATATATAGGCTACCAGATGGCAGCTACTTTCATTTAGTACTGACCAACCTCAGATTTGAACCAGCTGTCTAGAGGTGAATGGCTCAGTATTGCATTACCAACCCTATACATATTCCAGTCCCCTTTATTCTAGGCCTTCCCATATTTGTATGTGCTGTTATACTTACAATTATTCATAGCTTTTGTCATGCACATGCTTTTTCTTGTGATTTTCAAAGGGTATTGGCATGCTGTCTTAGTAGCACGTTCTCTCACTTAGACACTCCTCAAACAGAGGGCACTAGCATATATAAGCACTCAAAACAATCAGTTGCACACATACAAAATGGGAAATGACTGCCGAGGAAGGAGTACTATAGAAAGGGATCTGGGGGCCATAGTGGATCTCAAACTAAACAGGAGGAACAGTGAAACAGTGTTGCAAAAAAAGCAAACATCATTCTGGGATGTATTAGCAGGAGTGTTGTAAGTAAGACATGAGAAGTAACTCTTCCGCTCTACTCCACGCTGATTAGGTCTCAACTGGAGTATTGTGTCCAGTTCTGGGTGCCACATTTCAGAAAAGATGTGGACAAATTGGAGAAAGTCCAGAGAAGAGCAACAAAAATGGATAAATGTCTAGCAAACACGACCAATTGGGGAAGATTGAAAAAATTGGGTTTGTTTAGTCTGGAGAAGAGAAGACTGAGGGAAGACATGCTATAACAGTTTTCAAGTACATAAAAGGTTGTTACAAGGAGGAGGAAGAAAAATTGTTTTAGTTAACCTCTGAGGATAGGACAAGAAGCAATGGGCTTAAATTGCAGCAAGGGAGGTTTAGGTTAGACCTTAGGAAAAATTTCCTAACTGTCAGGGTGGTTAAGCACTGGAACAAATTGCCTAGGGAGGTTGTGGAGTCTCTGTCATTGGAGATTTTTAAGAGCAGGTTAGACAAACACCTGTCAGGGATGGTCTAGATCAGGGATGGCCAAACCACAGCTTGTAAGCTGTATCCCGCTCTTGTACAGTTAAAGTGTAGCTTGCAGAGCCCACCAGGTTCCCTCCATTCTCCGCCTACCAGACTCAAGAGGTGTGGGGGGTAAGGAGCTAAGGGCTTCTGCCTTGTGGTGGGGCTAGGGACTTCTGCCAGAGATGACTGGTACCTGCTGAGAGTGAGGTGGCACAGTTTAAAGGTTCACCACTCCCCATCAGCTTGAGTCATACTCTCCCAGGCACACCCCCACTCTTACCCTCAGTGGCCCCTCCCTACAGCTCCCAGGTGTTAGCTCTGCATGGAGAGGCAGCGGCAAACAGCTGGGAACTGCAGGGAGGGGCCACTGCTTTAGCTCCATGGAGATAGGCAGCAGCAAAAGCAGTGGCTCTCCCTGCAGCTCCCAGCTGCCTCTCCCCATGGCCACAGAGCTATGTGCAGGGAGGGGGCCCAGCAACACCATGTCACCGAGTGGGGCCAGCAAATCCTGGCAAAAATTGTATACAGCTTAGAGGGTCAGTAAGTTTGGCCACCCCTGGTCTCAGTACCAGGTTTACAATGGTACCAGTGGTGCCATGGCACCTGGCCCACACTCAGAAGGGGCCCTGGTGTCCAGACTGTGGCCATGCCCCCGCTTCACCTATGCTCTGCCCTGAGGCCTCACCCACGCTTGGCCTCTTCCCCCGATGGCCCGCCCCCAGCTCACTTCTCTCCACCCCCTCCTGGCCTTGCCCCCTGCTCGCTCCTCTCCATCCCTTCCCCTCACCTGCTGCTCGCTCCTCGCTGCCCCCTAGCCCCCATGTGAATGGTGGGCGGGGACTCTGGGGGAAGAGGCCAAGCAGGGGCGGGTCCTTGGGGCAGAGCACGGGGGCAGGGCCTCCGGGCAAAGTGGGGGGCGTGGCTACGATCCAGCCACCAGGGCCCACACAAGGTTAATCTGGCCCTGCCTGGTCTAGATAATACTTAATCCTGCCATGAGTGCAGGGGTCTAGACTAGATGACCTCTCGAGGTCTCTTCCATTCCTACGATTCTACGTAAACCATGTTACAGTGTGTGCTTATTATATTGAGTTAGTTAGCTAGGTATATAGCTCTAAATGTAAAGCTACAATTGGCTTGTGTGTATAAAGTTAGCAGTTTAGCTATTTCAGACAGCATGGCCTTTTTTCTTTTGTACAGTGTTAAAAATCTGTGTTTTCAGTTTATCATTAAATGGTTCCTATTTAAAACGTCATCTTTTCACTTTATATATTTTTTTGGATTAAAGTGGTTTTAATATGTGGACATAATTTATTATTTTGCGGTTTGTAATTTTGAACCAACATTTTTTCAATCTATAGCGCAGAGAATTGAAGGATAATGTCCTGTGAACGCCATACACAGCTTTAGAGAGACAAGATAGGTGAGGTAATATGTTTTAGCGGCCCTACTTCTATTGGTGAGAGAGACAAGCTTTGAGTTTACACATAGCTCTTCTTCAGGTCCTTGTCTCTCTCACCAACAGCAGCTGGTCCAATAAAAGACATGACCTCACCTGCCTTGTCTCTCTAATATCCTGGGGCCAGCAGGGCTACATCTACATTGCACACATACACACTTTGTCTTGTTTTAATGTTCAGACTAACATGCATGGCCCTGATTCAGTGATGCACTTAAGCGTGTGTGCAATTTTAAGTACATGAGCAGTTTCATTGGCTTCCGTGGGACTGGTCACATGCTTAAAGTTATGCATGAGCCTAAAGGCTTTTCTGAATCAGGGCCAGAGCACTCAGCACCTTGCAGGATTGAACTCTGCAACTTCTCTGTTCTGGGTGGCAGGGCAGAGATGCTTAAGGGTGTGCTTGGTTATATTGCCCTCTTGTGGCTGGCCAAGAGAGTCTGCTAGCCTTAATACTGCTACAGCATTTCTTTCTGTACATAAAAGCTACAGAAAAGGTCCCTGTCCATACATCCTAGGTGACCTTGTCATAACTTAAACTGTATTGCTTCACTTAGTATATTTATTATTTGTATTGTATTTTTAATATAAACCACCACCAGTGAGCTAGACAATTTAAAAATCTCAAATGCGCCTCCTATTCTGACAATTCCGCACCTTTACAATTTTCTCTGCCCTCACCTCAATTTTCAAATGCCTGGAGGAAAATGCTGAGTTTGGCACTCTGCCTGAAAGTTACCAGACTCAATTATGACTTTTCAAGATTCCCAATTAGCTCAAGTGGGAGGGGCCTGCATTTTTTAGATCAGAATTATTTCCCCACTCTCAATCCTGAAGCCAGTGTGTTCATGATGAAGGGGATAAATGATAGGCTAGAGGTGCTGTGTGTCCATGGAATTATGATGGATTATTTAAGTGTTATCATTCTACATGTTCCTTGCCTTCAGGGGTTTATTCTCTAGATTAAACATATTGGTCAGTATAGACATTCAAATATAACAATATAATCAGATAAAAGTCCAATCTCAAAACTGGGCTAATGTGGAGGAGGGGTTAATACTATGTTTGTAATGGATTACCTCTGAAGAGTTTTTTGGAAGATGTGTGTATCTCAAGAAGGGTTTTGAATGAAGAGAGAGCGGAATGGAAAGGAAATATCAGAAGGAAAACAGATTTTGCTATTGTTAGTTTGTTTCTGGTAACAACTGTGTCGGGATCAGTGGAACTGCAGTCAGAGGGCCCAGGTTATCTGGAGGGACTGCTATTGATGGGACACTAGGGAATACAGGGAATTAGGCAGGAAGTAAGCAATGTAGTCATGTGAACAGAGCTGTACACAGAGCTTAATAAAGTTCCATTGATTCAACCTAATCTGCATTTAGCTTCGCTCTTTGTGAATGAACAGCACCCACAAAGTGTTAGCACCTTTCCAGACATTCCTGAAAGGACAAAGTGCTTTGTACATCCTAGATGCTACCATGTATGCATCTTCCTCATTGTTTTCCTTCTGATATTTCCTCACTGGATCTTGCCTAATGTTGGGTACAACAATCAGAGCACTCTTGCACGTTACATGGATTTAACTTTGCCTGCAGCAGTCAGTGCACAGAAACACAGGCACAATGCCTGGTTTTCACACATGTAAATAGTATATAGCATTTTGAAAATGTACTCCAAGGTTCCTAAAAGGAACCACAACAAAAGTATAACTGGGTTCAAAAAAGAATTAGATAAGTTCATGGAGGATAAGTTCATCAATAGCTGTGAGTCAAGGTGGTGAGGGATGCAACCCCATGCCCTGGGTGTCCCTAAACTGCTGACTGCCAGAAGCTGGGATGGGACAACAGGATGAATCACTTGAAATTGCCCTGTTTTGTTAATTCCCGCTGAAGCATCTGACCCTGGCCTCTGTTGAAAGACAGGATACTGGGCTAGATGGACCACTGGTCTGACCCAATATAGTCATTCTTCTGTTCTTTTGTTCTAAAAAAAATCAAAGCAGACTTTTGTGTCAGTTAAATCTTCTGAAAAGGAGAGGTAATTTTATTTGTTTCCTACACTGAGGGGGCAATAAATACAAATGTGTTTAATGAGGCCCAACCTTGCCTACATTGTTCTAAATAAAACCTTTTATTCAACATAGCCTCCACTTAATGAAAATTGTGTTAGCAAACAGCCAGTCCCAGGGTCATAATGTCTATAAAGTAGCTGTCGCTTTCAGACTGACTTTACCCAGTCAGAGTCAAGCAAGGTTAAAAAAATGGAATATTAAAGAGCTGATTGTGTCACACATCGGCCATTCTGTGATAACCATCTGAAGTTTAATGTTTTTAAATTAATCCTTATTCATGCCTCCCTGATAAAGGATATTGTCTCTTCCATCTTTCATAGACGCACACATGTGCGTGTGCACACACACACAAGGATTATTTGGTATATCATAACAAATACCATTTGCAATTCAAGTAATTTTAGACCCTAGATGATATTTTTCTTAACTGCTTGCCTGCTGCATCATATACTAGGTAAATGGTGAAAATGACATACATAGTACTGATATTAAGCCATAAAATAAAGGGGGCTACGAGTCTAATCTTATTTATACCAGTATAAATCAGGAGTAACTCTACTGAAGTCAGCAGAGTGACACAGTGGTATAGAACCATGAGATGACATACAAAAAATCAGGCTGGATTTTACTAGGCTAGAGGTAACATTATGGCTCTGATTGCTAAAATGCGGTCAGGCAAAGCTCATGCTTCATGTTATAAATTCATTACCACAGGGATCAGAAAACAATTTTTCCCTCCAGAAATATCATTGCACAATTGGCCAAATACATTGCTTTTGGGGATTTTTAAAATGTGCTTTTCTATGAAGCATCAAATGCTGGCAAGTACCAGAGACAGGCAATGGAATTACTGCATCAGTTGTTGGATCTGGTTTATAGCAAATCCTATATATCTGTGCTCTCAAGCAGGGGTGCTGGAACAATTTGTATAGTGGGGGGATGCTGAGAGCCATTGAACCAAACTGTAAAACCTGTATACGATGGAAACCACTTCAAGCCAGGGGGAGCGGCAGCACCACTAGTTTCAGCACGTATACTTTCAGGTAGCTTTGAGTTCTTTCATGGTACAGAGACCCCCTTCTTCAGATATTAATTATTTGCTACTTGATTCTGCGCATGTATCCCTTACTCTTCTCTCAACCCATCTGATCTCATTGTTTCTTCAACCCATCTGATCTCATTGTTTCTAGATAATGTCAAGGTGGATGAAGTAACATCTTTTATTGAACAAACTTCTGTTGATGAGAGAGACAAGCTTTTGAGCTTACAAAGAGCTCTTCTTCAGGTCTGTGTAAGCTCAAAAGCTTGTCTCTTTCAGCAACAGAAATTGGTCCAATAAAAGATATGTTACTTCACTGACCTTGTCTTTCTAATATCCTGGGACCGACACATCTACAACACCACTGCATAGATAATATTCGTCACACTAGCCTATCGGAGGGGCTTGAGAGAGCAACAGGTTTCTCAAACTTTCTTGTCTTCTGATATGAATCTAACTTCTCTCTTTTAAACTTTGCATTTTATCACAAACTGATAATGGAGTAACGCAGAACATGCTATAGATTTAATATATTGTCCAGTAAGTTATTTTCCATGCAAAACTAACCAGCCACACACTTCCTGAATCTGGGATCATCTACTTACTCCCATTCTTCAACCCTCTGCACCTACACTTCTGCCAGCTCAGTTCTGTCTTCCAGCCTTGACCACCTCTTTCTCCTCTGTGTGAGTCTCCAGAGCTCTCTCACTGGTGCCACCACATGAGTTTGTACCTTTCCCCCCATCCTTCGAAACCATTGACTCAGTATCTGTAAATCACTCCCTAAAGCCTTCCTTTCCTTTCCGCTTGAACCAAATCTCGAAGTTTTTAGTCAGTTTTTACTTGGCCTTTACTTGTTCAGATTTTCCTATTGGGTTCAATGGGCTAGATTCAGCTGTGGGTTACACCAGCTCCTTCCAGCATAACTCCAGGCACAGGGTCCACAGTAGCAGAAAGGAGCCACAACATTCTTCTTACTGGGGGCTGCAGACAGCCAGTGCCACCCAAAAATTGCCTAGGTCTAGCTACAGAGTGGGTTATCCTAGAGCAGGCTGAGGATGCACTGTCAGTGCATCACCTCAACAGCCTTCACTGGCAGGCTGCTGAGGAGCTCTGCAATTGTTACAGCTGCACTTCCATGGCAGAAACCCAAAGGGAGGCCAGGTGTCAGTAACATTGCCTTTCCTACCTTTGGTGACTTCCCCATAAGGCACAGCAGACTAGGCTAGGACAAGAGGTTTAACTTCCCAGAAAGAGGAAAACCTGACCTCAGGGGAGTTTTGACTGAGTAAAGACTTCAGGATTTGGCCACTTCTGCCTGTCTGTCTGTCATGCATTTTGTAATTCTCTGCATGAAGAACGATACACCTCTACCCCGATATAACGCGACCCGATATAACACAATTTGGATATAATGTAGTAAAGCAGCGCTCCGGGGGGGCAGGGCTGCACACTCTGGCGGATGAAAGCAAATTCGATATAACATGATTTCACCTATAACGCGGTAAGATTTTTTGGCTCCCGAGGACAGCGTTATATCGGGGTAGAGGTGTGTCAAGGCTGGATCCCCACTTTGAACTTTAGGGTACAAATGTAGGGGCCTGCATGAAAACTTCTAAGCTTAACTACCAGCTTAGCTCTGGTTCGGCTGCCACCATTTCAATGGATTCCATTCCTGGGAAACCTTGAAAAACCTTCACCAAATCCCTGGTGAATACAAATCCAAACCCCTTGGATCTTAAAACAAGGAGAAATTAACCATTCCCCTCCTTCCTCCCACCAACTCCTGGTGAATCAAGATCCAAACCCCTTGGATCTTGAACAAGGAAAAATCAATCAGGTTCTTAAAAAGAAGGTTTTTAATTAAAGAAAAAGGTAAAAATCATCTCTGTAAAATCAGTATGGAAATTAACCTTACAGGGTAATCAAACTTAAAGAGCTCAGAGGACTCCCCTCTAGTCTCAGGTTCAAAGTACAGCAAACAAAGATAAACACTCTGGTAAAAGGTACATTTACAAGTTGAGAAAAACAAAGGAAAACTAACACGCTTTGCCTGGCTATTTACTTACAAGTTTGAAATAGGAGAGACTTGTTTAGAAAGATGTGGAGAACCTGGATTGATGTCTGGTCCCTCTCAGTCCCGAGAACGAACACACTCCCAAACAAAGAACATAAACAACAGCCTTCCCCCCCCCAAGATTTGAAAGTATCTTGTCCCCTTATTGGTCCTTTAGGTCAGATGCCAGCCAGGTTACCTGAGCTTCTTAACCCTTTAAAGGGAAAAGGATTTTGGAGTCTCTGGCCAGGAGGGATTTTTATAGTACTGTACATAGGACAGCTATTACCCTTCCCTTTATAGTTATGACAAGGTGTATTATAAAAATGAATAGCATTGTATTATCCAGCATGACTAGTTCCTTTCGTAGAACGTTTGATACTTTTGTAGTATTGTATCTGAAAATCTGAATGGCATTCCCAAAGGATTGCTGGAAACAAAAAAAAACCCCGGATGAGGCAAGTTGCCATCTCTTAAAAACCTCGACACGACAAACACTTCCTTTGCATGAAAACTCTTCAAATGCACCAAGCAATAGCTGAGCTCTTTACCTTGTTCTCAAAAAGAGGCACTTTCTCTTTACCCTCCAAAGTAAGAATCTTAAAAATATCTAGAAGACAAAGTTGAATGGAAAAATTGTATGATAAAATATGTGAAAAAGAGGAACAGGTTTCTTTGCAGAAAAAACATCCTATGATGATGATCTATCAAGCAGCCCTAAGTAAGGCATGAACAGTACCTACACTGTGTCATATAGGTTGTCAATAATTCATAATCTATGCTAAGATCTCAGAGCAGGGACTGTCTGTGACACCCCAGGGTGCAATCCAGACCAGTGAGGGACTGTATGACCACCAGCCTTGCAACCTGAGGTGTTTCACAATGCTTTGCTGTTGAAGCTCCCAACCTGGGCTGTTCACAGCCATCCAAACAGTGTGCAGGTCTCATCCTGAGTGTCTGTTTGTACCCAGAGCCCTGCTCTAGCAACTTTGACCCCAGCAACCTGTCAGCAGCCTTGGCTACCAATTGCAGGGTAGTCCCAACCACATTCCCTGACTTGGTCATTCCCCGCCCCTCCAAAGTATGTTTTGCACTGTCCATCCCTCTCTGGACAATCCAGATACATTAGGTCTGTTGCCTCTCTAAGATGATCAACATACAGAAGTCTGCTACTTTACATGGAATTACCCAAACAGTTCACAACACTGGATTAGTTGTAATTAAAGAATAAAACAAGTTTATTTAACTACAAGGAGATAGGTTTTAAGTGACCACAAGTATAAGGCATTAAAGTCAGAAATGGTTACAAGAGAAATAAAGATAAATGCTTCCTTGTACTACATTTAACAAACTAGACTTGGTTCAAGGTGAAGTCCCTTACCACGCGTTGCCAGTAGCATTGCTGACCAATTTCTCAAGCCAGGATCTGCTCCCAAAGTCCAACGACTGTTCCTTTTGTCTTCTTAGGTGAAAAGGACAGAGATGGATAGGGAGAGATAATTTGGGGTGTTTTTGCCCCTCGCTTTTACAGTTCTGTTCCCATTTCAAATGCATTTTCCTGAGGTTACCTTAGTTAAAGTTCATTCAAACAGTAGAGAAGGCAACATGGTATTTGGTGGTGAAAGAGGATGCACGCTCTTTCTTCTCACCTCTGTTTGCTGGCATGCAGCTTTTCCCTGTCTCCTGTCTGAGAACCCTGTTTACAACTTATATGTAAACTGAAGCAAACACACATTTCTTTGTTTAGGACCTGCTTGATCAGTCCTGCCTAACCAGGGCTATGAGGCTTTGAACATGTGCCACCAACATCATTCAGGGGAAATCCATAACTTTACATATAATATTGCTACACACATTTTATCATGAGACTGTTGCCCAGTGAGTTATTAGTTTTTAAATGATACCTCACAAGGCATATTTTGTACAAAGATTATTACAGTACTGTGTAGGGTCTGAATATTGGGGGGCATTCGGTCATACTGTTTTAATACATGTTTGTCCAGCACCGGCACCAATGAGGCCCTGATCTTGACTGAGGCCTGTGGGTGCTATTGCAATACTGTACTGCTGCTAACCTTCTGGACACTTAATTATCTAGTTTAAAAATTAACATGTTTATTTCAAGACATTCAAAATGTTAGATTTTCTGTGGTGCCCAGTGTGGGCCTAACTCTGCTTCCATTGAGGTCAGTGAGAGTTTTATGATTGGCTTCAGTGGGACCAAAGTTAGGCTGTTGCTGAGTGCTTTTGAAAATCCCACCTGCAGTGTACAAGAATTGGGTAGTGTCACTGTAGAGGGCCTCCCTGTCTTCTACTGCAGATGCCACCAGAATCCTAACTGAGCAGCACCATATACAGGTAGCTAGGTCTGCATGTTTGAATCTAATAAGTAAATTCAGTTATAGGGAACCCAACTGTGTCCATGTAGTTTCCTTATATTCCTAATGCTGTGCAGCATGAAGAGATTACCATACCCATTGCCTTTTTTGTCACATTTGAGAATACACAGCTGAATGAGCTAATAGGAAAGGTGATGTCATGTAGACTGTAGATCTGTGTCAGGATAAAGAAAACATGGAGGCACACAATATCTGGAGTTGTCACTACTCATATGCATATTATGCACCCATGCATCTCTTCAGGTATACGGTACTGCTACAGGGCTCTCAGAACAGCCTAGGCCAGATTCTCTTGAAGGCACCAGCTTGTATTGGTGCAGAACTGCTTGATCCCAGTGGAGTTTCATGAGTTTGGGAAGGAGTATGCAGCCCTGAGGCATAGAATTCCCAGGTTTTTAAAGGGACTGTGCCTGCTGGACCAATCCCTTAGCTTTTCCTGGCTGGTGTGATGGTGGTCCCACAATGGTCTTACTTTCTCTCCACCCCTCCTTGACCCTTTGGGCTGACTTGTGTCCTGGCAAGTGTTAGGAGAGAGAGTGATCATGGGCAGCGCGTGACTCTTCCATCTGGGGAGGCTGCACGTGCCTGGATTGTGCCCCCGCCCCAAAGCCCGCCACTGCTCAGCAGCCTCCCCCAAAGCCCCCCCCCCCCCCCCCCCCCCCCCCCCCTCGGCCCCTTCCCCGAGACCCCTCCAGCCACCGCTCGTGCTTCTTTGCCCCCTCTCCCAGGCCCCCCCCTGCACACCTGCTGGCCACTCACTGCTTGCACACCTCTTTGCCCCCTCCCCTGGCTCCCCTCGCCCGCCACTTGTACCTCTTCACTCCCTCCCCCACCCTCCTTCCCCCCGCCTGCCCACCAGCTAAACTGGCTGGCTGGTCGGCAGCTCACTGCTTGTGTGCACACTCCTCTTCAAGCTCTCCTCTGGTCCCCCTGCCTGCCTGCGGGCCAGAGGTCCAGCTGCCCGCTCACTGCTTGTGCGTGCCTCTTCACCCACTGCTGTGAGGCCCCCATGTGGGCAGAGCAGGGACGGGAAGAGGCGGAACCTTGGGGTAAGAGGACAAGCGGGAGCGGGACCTTGGCGGAGCACGGGCAGGGCCACACTGGGCTGCCCACCCTTTCAGCAATGGTGTGCTCTGAAGGCGGCGGGCCAGCTGTTTGGGGAGGCTTAGCCTCCCTTCGCCTCTTATACCCACTGCCTATGATGTGATTATGTCTGACCCTTCAGTCCTCTGTGCACCATCTGGCCCACAGAGATTTTGCTTTCAAAATCACTGAGGAGTTAAAAAGAGCGACGTTCAGCCTTAAATCGGAATATCCTTATTTTGCTGGATTTGCTTTACAATATCAATTTTGCAGTTTAATTTGAATCAGCTCATAAATGCACCGCTCGCAATTCATGGTGAAATAAGCTTGAGGTTCAGTCACTGTAATGATGTTTTATCTCTCCACATTACTTACACATTAAAAGGGCAAACTATCCAACCGGGTATATGTACTGTACTTCTCCAGCCATGAAGGACACATTTGCTATGAACCTCCTTGAGCCATATGGCTTTTTCAGGTCAGATAAGCTTTCAAGTCAAAGAGCAGCACTTCCCCCTCTTTTCGCCCCCTAAAAAGAGCATTTTGGTTAACATGGACATGAATAATACCTTTTCTCTTCCTCTTTATTTGCTTCATCTTTAATCTCTCTGAGATGATTAACAGTTTTAAGAGCTGCATTCCCAAAGCAAAAGAATAACGAGCTTAAAGGAGTCCTAAGAAGGGCAAAATATATTTTTTCTCTGTAATTTTAAATTTTCTTTTCCAATAGACTTTATGCTCAGAAGCAGATAACGTTTTCTTTGCA
The DNA here is from genome assembly GCF_013100865.1 of Trachemys scripta elegans. Taxonomy (NCBI): domain Eukaryota; kingdom Metazoa; phylum Chordata; order Testudines; family Emydidae; genus Trachemys; species Trachemys scripta. The sequence continues at coordinate 137,821,849 of NC_048300.1, read as the reverse complement.
TAAGCAATTACTGAGCTCTCTCTTTTTGGACCCATCTGAATTAACCATGATCCTATGCCAAGATCGGAGGCATAGGTACTGAGGCTGAGTGGAAGTTCAAAATGTAAAAATCTCAGTGCCGGAGAAGTCTGTGAATTCAATCTTTCTTTATTAAATTTGAAAAATGTCTTGGTATCCCATGGTCTTCAGAGAAAATGTTTTTAGTCACTTGTTTGTCTATATGGTTTTTTCCCCTATGGCACTACTACAGAGCGAAGCAAGATAATAAAAAAATAACCTAGTATTATAAAGTATTGTAGGTAGAGCTATTCCACAGGTAGCTGCTGTGGTAGCAGGATGCGTATTCATTATTTATACCGCAAAGCATTGTTTCCCTGAAGTATTTCTGTTTAGTCCATAAAAACTGGCATTTCCTTCAGCGCGTGTCAATCTAGCTTTGTAAATTTGTTTTATGCCTTCTTTTGTGTTTTCCAGGCACCACCGCATAGAGAGCTTCTATCAAAATGTTATCAAGCTACAAGAAGCCTGATGTAGTGCGATACTCTGCTGGTGCTAGGAAACTGAGCAAGTCATTGATGCAAGAAAGGATCCAGGTCTGGTCCTGCTACATAGTACAACGTTCAGATGGTAATAACCTACACAAAGGCCTGCCTACCAAGTTTTGGGATTACAGTAGAACTAGTGCTGAAGTCTAGAAGCTTGTTGTTATGGCTATTTTTGTTCACTAACCCTTTGAACACCACACAATGCACACATCCAGGATTTCATGCAGGACGTATTGTGCTGCACCCTGGTGTAGTGAACTGCCTGGTTCAGCAACAGCAAGACAGTCTCGTGTCCAGAAATCCGCCCCCACACCTTAGATGTTTATACTTGGGGTTTAAGGTGCTCAATTTATAACTAAAGAAATAAAAGGTTTTTCCTTGAACACAAAAAGCCCAGCTCAAGCTTCACATCAGCCCGTTAACAACTGGTTAGGGAGCTTGGCTTCTGTGACCACCAGCCAGCTGCCTTTTTAGTGTTCCCAGCCTTCAGTCCCCAGCCCTGCTTCGTTAGCCCACCTTGTATGCTTGTGCAAGGTCTAAGCAGGGAGTTAACTCCCTACCATGGGGTATTCAAACAAGGCCTGTGCAAGCCACCATATGGAACTCCAGTGGGAAAGGAGGCTGTACTAAGACAGTAGAGCTGTACTGGATGCTACTTCTGTTTATGCGCGTGGGTGATCAATAAGACAGGTGAACTGTGAAAACTTTGTAATGCAGCAAACAAAATTTGGGGGTTGAAATGTTACTCGAAGTGAATCTATTGTATACGCATATGTGTTAACTTATAAATGAAGTTCTGAGGAGATGATCACCAAATATAACCTTAAATTAATATAAACCCGGTCAACTTTAGCAGAGTTTAATGGGAAAATTCTGCCTTCAGACAGGTAAATTCTATGCCAACTTAGCCCGGGGCTACACCACAAAGTTTTGTTGGCATAATTATGTCAGTCAGGGGTGTGAAGATAACACATCCCTGACCAACATCGCTTTGCTGGCAAAAACCACTTTGTAGATGCAGCTATACGAGCAAAGGAGTCCTTTTCCTGCTATGATGTATGTTTTCGAGGAGGTGGTATAACTATACTGTCACAATACCTCCTTTTGCCATTATGAGCTGCATCTCCTCTAGGGGGCTCTGTTGGTATAAGTATGCTTGCTGTAGTGTAGCCTAGCCCTTATGTTCTGTGCAATCCCAGTAAAATCAATAGGGTTGCATGGAGGTGTGGACCTGTGGGTCTAATTCTCACTGAGAAAGACAGGGAAAATCAGTTAGGGCTGTCACTCTCTTCGCTTCCACCTCCTAATGTGCAACAGGGATAATGATATTGACCCATCATTGTAAAGTACTTTGACTTGTACTGTTAAAATAGTCTTATTGTGTGGTACCTGGGAATAACAATGCTTAGTATGTGTTACTAGATCTATGGAAATGTTGGTATATAAGACCTATTGCCAAATCTCTTAGCTTTTAGTTCCTGAATATTCATATTAGAAAAATGATGGTGCACTAGAATTAGGTCATAGGAGCAGTTGGGACAGACGAGTGTCCCAATTAATGAGATATCAGTGATAGCACAAGTTGAGATTTTTCTTCTAAAAGGAAGCCTTGGGAAATATTAAATGGATGACATGAACAACAATCCATAGGAAATCATATAGATTTATGAATGTTACTGTCTATGCCCTTTAATTACAGTGGTATTTAAAATGAACAGAAATGGCACTTTGATTGTACTGTAACTTCACTTTTATTATTTGTATTTGAATATATTAGAAAACAGTTAAAGCTGCTCTGTGTTGTCTGAGACCAATTCATACACTTAGACATTTAAGAAATAGAATGTAAAGAATAATTTCAGAGCTTCATCATTATCACTATGCTGACAATGGCTCTTTAATTCCATATCAGTGTCAGATAAAATTGCAAAAGGAAATCTCCTCTCAGCCATCTCTGTTTTCTGGGGCAAATTCTCAAAATGTCCCAGTAAAATGGACTTCCCAGGCATCTCCCATTTTTAAGCAGACGTCTCTATTATGATTATGTGACATGGAGTGTATTTGCAAACCTGACTTGTGCAAAATGCTCCCATAATACAATTACTTACTGCTGGGTTCTTACATCTTTCCCTAAAGTATATGATGCTGGCCACTGTCACAGATCTGATACTGGACTAGATGCACCTCAAGTCTGATCCAGTCTGGCAATTCCTATGTTCCTAAAAAACTATTTTTGGTGTGGGGGTAAAACTAGGAATTCCCATTATTTCTCCATTTTCATAGAGGCTTTTAGCCCATCTCATATGGATGACACTGATGTTTGTATAGTGCTAAATTTTTAAACAGAATATTAGCTTACAGTGAAATACCTTATCAAAACCACTATCTCTGGGTGCCACCAGTGCACCTCCAATATAGACTAATGTATAATAGGTACTTACTCTGGGATAGAACATCAGGCCCTTTTTCAGCAAGGTGCTTAAGAATATGCCTAACTTTAAGCACATGAACGGCTCCATTGAAATCAGTGTGTCTACTCATTTGCTTAAGCATCTTGCTGAATTGGGTCTTTACCTTCTCACCTGATTTATTCAGATATATTTTCAGGAATTGCCTATCTGAAATATTGTTTTAGAGGGGCATAGGTTCAGAATCCCTTTATTTTCAGTACCTTGCAGCCTTCTTTTCTCTCAAAATAGCTAAGTCCAAACATTTTCATCTCATCTGCCCCATGTATCTAATAAGGGTGTGTGTGACCTACCCAGCTTCCCAATAAAACTTTTTAAAAACCTGCTTTCAGCGCTATGGCGCCTTACTTAGTTAAAGCTGTTGCTCCTAAAGTTCTGTGGGAATTGGCTGAGCTGGGTGAGACGGGGCAGGGCTGGGCATGAAGGATCTCTCCTTAAATCTCAGCATACTTATTGGTTCGCTGCGATCCCTGCCGCTTTTGTCAGTTTCTCAATGTTGAGTTATTCCAGATAAACTTGTTAAGTTGGCAATGGGTGACATTTGTTACAGGCCTCCTAGGATCCACTGTCATCTGAGAACAGCTAGGGTCTGACTAATAATGGTCCATTTCATATGCTTCCACCCACCCACGCCCTCTTTCCTTTGGTGGAAAATGAGTATTGTCTAACATGCTCACAGCAGATACCTATCAGATACTCTGTCTTTAATGTCACTGAAGGAAGATGATGGGCTGCCATTATTATTATATCAGGTCTACATGTCTTCCAGACCCAATGCAATGTCAGTGGAACTACTGCGGTTACATTATAACAAGTTATCAGCTTCCTCTTGCAGCACAGATACAATCTTTATGGTGCTGCTAATGGACAATGTTGTCAATGTTTTTGAAAGTTAAATAACTCATCTGTCTCTCCTCCTCATGAAGGTGTCCTCCATGTGTCAGAAGAGTCTGGAGAATCCTTATCAATTTTTCCAACTTTAAATGTCTGTCTCTTGAAGCTCTACGTCAAAGGCACCAGACTTCAGCACAGTGGAACTCAATAAGTCTCCCTTTGCAGACTGACGGGGTAAAAATTTCAAAAATGCCTAATGCCATTTTCAAAAGTGACTTAGGGGCATATCTCTCTTACAAAGTTAGTGGGATTTAGGCTCCTAAATTGAAACACCACTTTTGAAAATGGGACTTAGGCCTTGTTTGCACTTAAAATCTTTGTTGGCATAGGTATATAGGCAAAGCCCTCCTAGTGTAGGTATAAGTTATACCAGCAAAAAAGTGCTTTTCCCAGTATAGCTTCTACTGGTTCCATGAGTGAAATAAATTATACCGACAAAAGCCAAACACACACAGACACAAAATCACCCCCCTAACCAACATTGCTATGTCAGTAAAACTTTTAAGTGTCAAGCTTGTGTTAGGCGCCTAAGTGACTCAGGTGCTTCTGAAAAATTTACCATCAGGTTTTTTTGTTTTTGATATCCACCCACAAAGGTCCATACACAGTGTGGGAGAAACCATGAAGAAAACTGTGGATGAAGGTGTTTGACTTTCTGTACCTTGGAGGAACACCCAGCACCCCCATGTGCATCATTATAGTATGATTGTGTGGAGTATCTAATGCAAAGTTTGTCATGTCGGTTGTCTTCGGAAGGTTCATGATGCACTGAGCATTGTTGTTATGGTAATGTTATAGTAATGTTATAGGTTGTAATTTCATGTATATAGTTATGAGGCTGAAAATGTGTCCCCCTGGCTTAAAGCAAGCCTAGGCAAAAACTCTCCAGAAGCAGAGGGGCAGTTCACACCTCATCAGGGCATGTATGGGACAAACCCAGCTCAGCCTCACAGGAACAAAGGACATTGGCCTAGGCAACAACAAAGGATCTGTTGGACTCTGGAGTGAGTCATCCCCCTTCCTTTGGTCAGTTTGGGACTGCGATGAGGTAATGCTCACCTGACTCTGAACGGGGAGGGGCAAAGCTAAGAGGGAAGAAAGGACATGATAAAAGGGAGAGACGTTTGCCATGCTCTTCATCTCTCTTCCTCCTACATCTACCGACACCACACCAAGCGACTGAAGCACTGATAAAAGGGGAGAGCCTGGCTGAAGGGCAACCAGCCAGCCTATGGTGAGAAGCATCTAAGTTTTTAAGGGCATTGAAAGTGTTAAGAGCAGCTTAGAATGCGTTTTGCTTTTATTTCATTTGACCAAATCCGACTTGTTATGCTTTGACTTATAATCACTTAACATCTCTCTTTTGTAGTTAATAAATTTGTTTGTTTAGTCTACCCAAAGCAGTGCATTTGGTTTGAAGCCTGATAGAGACTCCCCTTGGGATAAGAAGCCTGTTGCATAACAATTTCTTTGTTAAATTGACAAACTCATATATGCTTGCAGTGTCCAGCGGGCATAACTGGACACTGCAAGATGGAGGTTCCTAGGGTTGTGTCTGGGACTGGAGGTATTGGCTAGTGTCATTCAGTTGCACAATCCAAGGAGCAACTTATATGCCAGAGGCTGTGCATGAACAGCCCAGGAGTGGGGGTTCTCACAGCAGAGCAGGGTAAGGCTGGCTCCCAGAGTCGAGGATTAGAGTGATCTGGCAGATCACTGGTCCAGATAACTGGTCCAGATAACACCAGAGGGGAGTGTCACAGAAGGGAATAAAGGGAACTGCTGTTGATGGTCTCTTTCTTGTTTGTTTTTTTACCACAAGAACCTCGCCACCTTTCACTCCAAGCGCAAGACACATTTCTTTTACCTTGCTTTCACGTACCAACAAGTATATTAAAAAAAAAAAAAATCCAACCCTACCAAAACAAGACATTGTGCTCTCATCCTCTTCCCATATGGAGAAGTGTGTGCAGCAGAAACACATTCTAGATGCATATTCACGTTGCGTCATGTCCTACCTGAATATGCTTGATACTACGGTGACAAGTGTGGTTTTATTTTGCTTTCTGGAATTACAGTTTTTCAAGTCCCTTGAGCATGTTTGCATTGGATAATGATTTTCCCTTAAAATTGCTTTTCCTGAAACAAATTCCTTCTGCAAGAGAACCATATGCCTGTATGAAGGATACAGTACATCACTGCTTAACAATACTTTCCCCCCACATCTCTTTTTAAAATGACAAACTTGCATTTAGGAAAAGGAAATTTACTGTGGCTTTTTTGGACAGATGGTGATAAGTGTGAGTTAGCATTTGTAAGCTTATAAGCACATATGGTTTTGTACATATCAATTAAGGCAGTTGGCTAATCACTCTAATATCATTACTGATTCATCTGTATTCCTTCAAATAGACACTTACGCTCAGCTGCTGGTTTTTATAGGTATGGACTGGGTTGTACAATTTAGTCAATAACATTTCCTTGGCACTGAAAGACTTAAAAGGGTACATTTCAGAACTGTGTGGGCAAGCCATTTGGCCAATGCCTTATGTGTAAGGCACGCACATACAATATTTGTGCATGTGGAAAAAAGGTGGTTTCTTTTTAAAGGCTGTGCTAGTCATACAGTGGGCTGAGTGACGATAGCAGTATGTCTATGCACACAGGAAATACATGCCAATTCATGCATGCACTCATCAATCTGTTTATGAGGCTACTGTATATTGGGATGCTCAAGACAGTGATCCCACATTTGGCTTATTCATTCTCTGTGAAATTAGCCATGGAGCTCATCACTGTATAATCTACAACATCCTTTACAAATACTAACTGATAATCATAAGCACAGGGATATTGTAAGGATTTGTTTTCCTTTTATAGATGTGGAAACTCAGGCTTGGAAGTCGGGGCCAAAATTGTCATACTTGGGGGGAAATTTTCAGAGGCACCAATGGCAATTAAGTTCCAACTCCTATTGAAAGTCAATGGCAATTAAGCACCTAACTGCCATTGGTGCCGTAGAAAATCCCTCGCTGCCTAAAGTTAGGTATCAAAATTCGTATTTAAGCACCTAAATAAATGACTGAACTCCCCCCCTCCCCGAGATTGTAAGCACCCACAATTCTGGGAGGTTTGGTGTTTGGAAGATCTGAAAATTGGGTCATGTATCTAGGTGCCTGGATCATTACCACTTATGGTAAAACTTGTTGGAATTTGAGAGACGATTTCTCCGCAAGGCTCTCCTTCAAGGAGAAATGATCCCTTCCTGATCATTCTGTCAGGCGAATGGCAGGTTTGCCCCTCCCCACAGAATAGATAGTAGGGCCTGCTAGGTTTAGGCATCCAAGTTTGAAAACTTTGGCTCCAAGCCCACACAGCCAGTTCAATGGCAGAACAGAAAATAGATACCAGGTTTTCTAGACTTGTGTTCAGACCACTAGATCATCTCGCTCTTTACACACACTCTTTTTTAAAATTAAATACCAATGAACACTGAGTTTAAATTAAGTTCCTTGCAAGTTATATCACAGATTATCAGAAATAATAGACACATTTAAGAGAACAGTGATTTTTGTTCTACATGTCCGAAAAACATTGTCAGGTTTGTCTTCAATTTATTTCTAAAACTGTGCCTGTATCTTTAGAGTCTACTATTTTTGAATAAAATGAAGGGAATTAAATAGGGTGACCAGACAGCAAGTGTGAAAAATCAGGACAGGGTGTGTATGTGGGGGGTAATAGGAGCCTATATAAGAAAAAGACCCAAAAATTGGGACTATCCCTATAAAATCGGGACATCTGGTCACCCTAGAATGAAATGCCTTTTTTCCCCAAAATGATTTCTAATTTTGAGGTTGAACACAGCTGTCTACATGGTAAAATCTATAGCTCCCAGAAGAGAGAGAAAACTGGCAAGGTCATAAAATTCATGCATGGTTTACTCTCCCAGCTGTAGATCTAAAAGAAAACAAATATATATTATTTCTCCAAGGAATATCATTTATAGACTATTGCTATTTGAAATATTAAGCCTGTTACTAGCAAGGTATAGGATATTATTTTTAGCATCACAGGCTAGGTATGAAACTTATGAGTGACTTTCCGTAATCCCCTAAGAGAACTTCATAATGGTCTCTGCATTACAGCTTTATCTAACCCAGAAAGGATTTGCTACTCCTTTGAAATTGCCTGAAATAGAAATTTTGCAAACATTTGATGTCAACATTCCTTCTTTCTTAATACAAACCCATCTTAGAAGCACAAAAGTGAATGGCTAAGATTCCTCCTACTTTTATGTATTCCCCGCAACCCTGTTTGCTTAATTTAGTCAGCTCTTTAATTTGTCTAAACCTTTGTCTTCAGAATGGGTCCCCGCCCCAGATCTGTACGGTGAACTCCCACTGAACCCAGTGGAAATTGAAGGTAGTGAGCACCTTAGAGTTTGGAACCACTGGAAACAGAGTGCCCAACTTTGCATCGACAATTGCAAATGCACAACCAAAATGAGATCTACATTCTTTGTGCAAATCACTGCTGGCTGGAAAATGGGGTTCTTTTCGGTGGAAAAAAATTCAATTAAAATGAGAAATTTTGTGTTTTGTCAAAATTTTCTGCAGCCCACATGCTTTAAACTGGAGTGTCTGACTTTGTTTCTCCTGGGGAGTGGAAGAGAAGCAGTGGGGAGGAGACATGGAGCTGAGTCGGATACTCGGTGTCTTTGCACACCTGCAGAAAGCAGGGCAGGGCAACTCAGCTGGAAGGACCCAGAAACATCCAGAATAGGGTAGGCATATACTAGACATGCTCAATAGCTGTTTTTGAGGCTGGGTAGGAAGTTTTTATGGTTGGCAATGCACCTGGTAAGTCACACCTTAGTCATCCTCTGAGAGCTGAGCCAGTCAGAGGGCAAAGTGGGTGTGTGTATGTGCGGGGAGGGGCAGGGGGGACACTATATATACACACACAAGAGTTAAAGCCAGCCTTGTGGATTCAGCAGCTGATTGATGCAGGACCATAAGAACAGCAACACTGGAGCAGACCAAAGGTTCATCAAGCCCAGTATCCTGTCCTCTGACAGTGGCCAATGGCAGGTGCCCCAAAGGGAATGAACAGACAGGTTATAATCAAGTGATCCATCCTCTGTCACCCAATCCCAGCTTCTGGCAAACACAGGCTAGGGACACCATTCCTGCCCATTCTGTCTAATAGATTCATGGAAGATGGGTCCATCATTGGCTATCTAGTTCCCCTTTTGAACCGTTATAATATTGGCCTTCACAACACCCTCTGGCAAGGAGTTCCAGAGGTTAACAGTGCATTGCGTGAAAAAATACTTTCTAATGTTTGTTTTAAACCTGCTACCTATTAATTTCATTTGGTGGCCTCTTGTTCTTGTATTATGAGAAGGAGTAAATAACACTTCCTTATTTACTTTCTCCACACCATTCATGATTTTATAGACCTCAATCATATCCCCCCTTAGTTGCCTCTTTTCCAAGCTGAAAAGTCCTAGCCTCTTTAACCTCTCCTCATATAGCACCCGTTCCAAACCCCTAATCATTTTTGTTGCCCTTTTCTGAACCTTTTCCAATTCCAATATATCTTTTCTGTCTTATCTACCTCTTTCTTGATGATTCCCAACATTCTGTTTGCTTTTTTGACTGCCGCAGCACATTGAGTGGATGTTTTCAGAGAACTATCCACAATGACACCAAGATCTCTTTCTTGAGTGGGAACAGCTAATTTAGACCCCATCATTGTATATTGTGACAAAGTTCCTCCTCTATCTTGGTGGGTCCTGTGCTTATTGGCAGATTTTCTTGCCTCAGAGATTCACCATGTGGGTAGGGGAACAGCCCAGAGACCTTCCCCTCTGGAAGAACCCACAGTCCAGGTCAATTGGGAGGTTTGGGGAGAACCTGGGCCCGCCCTCTACTCCAGGTTCCAGCCCAGGGCCCTGTGGACTGCAGCTGTCTATAGTGCCTCCTGTAACAGCTGCACGAAAGCTACAACTCCCTGGGCTACTTCCCCATGGCCTCCTCCAAACACCTTCCTTATTCTCACCACAGGACCTTCCTCCTGGTGTCTGATAACACTTGTGCTCCTCAGTCCTCCAGCAGCATACCCTCTCACTCCTTACGCCTCTTGCTCCCAGCTCCTCACATTCACACCACAAACTGAAGTGAGCTCCTTTTAAAACCCAGGTGCCCTGATTAGCCTGCCTTAATTGATTCTAGCAGCTTCTTCTTAATTGGCTCCAGGTGTCCTAATTAGCCTGCCTGCCTTAACTGGTTCTAGCAGGTTCCTGATTACTCTAGTGCAGCCCCTTCTCTGGTCACTCAGGGAACAGAAAACTACTCATCCAGTGACCAGTATATTTGCCCTCTACCAGACTCCTGTACCCCACTGGTCTGGGTATGTCACAATATGTATAGTTGGCATTATGGTTTCCAATGTGCATTACTTTGCATTTATCAACATTAAATTTCATCTGACCAAGAGATGTGTCTGCTGTGAAGGCTGGTTCCCAATACGAGTGCCACCTTGGATACAAGTCAGTGCTACTCTAGCTTTATTTACAGGGAAGCCCTCCATGAGAATAATGGTTGGTCCACAGTAGTGTGTTTTATGGATCTAGAGGGAGAAGTGGGGCGAGCAGAAACATTTGTTACCCCTCCAAGCTACAGAGCCTGTGGTGCTTACCGTTAGCTATCAGCTGGTAGCTGCAAACTGGGATTTCTATCTCAGTGAATGGAGAAAGAATGGGACAACACAATGGAGCACTCTGGGATAGCTCCCGGAGGCCAATACCGTTAATTTGCGTCCACATTACCCCAAATTCGACCCAGCAAAGTCGATTTTAGTACTACTCCCCTCGCCAGGGAGGAGTACAGAAGTCAATTTTAAAAGCCATTTAGGTTGATGGAAAGGGGTTGGTTGTGTGGACACATTCATTTTTAAATCGACCTAATGCAGCTAAATTCAACCTAACCCCAGGGCTGCCCGGGGGGGGGGGGCGCAGGGGGGTAAGTGGGGCAATTTGCCCCACGGGCCCTGCGAGCCCTGGCTGAGAATCCTTTTCCTGGCTAGAGAACCCTTTTTACTTACCTGGCAGCGGTCCGGGTCTTTGGCGGCATTTTGGCAGCGGGTCCTTCAGTGCTGCTGAAGACGTGGAGTGAGTGAAGGACCCGCTGTTGCCACCGCCGCAGACTTGGAGCGCTACCCGGTGAGTATGTCTGCTCCCCCGCTTTGCCCCAGGCCCCCTGAATCCTCCGGGTGGCCCTGCCTAACCCCATAGTGTAGACCAGGCCTTAGTTATGGGAGGGTTTGTGAATTCTTGCCTGGCTTACCTGGGCTTACGGGGAGACGATGGTGCCCTGTAGACTGAGTGCCAGGAAATGGATATTTAATATGCTGATCCCAATCTGCGTACCACTTTGGATACAGCCTACAGATTTCTGTTTCACTAGCAGCTGAGAAGACCGGTCAACTATTAACCCAAGGACTGGAATGCCGATAGCTGTGGAGATCTCCAGATTGTTTGCTGACAGGGTTGTTAAGTATTTGCAAGGACTGAGATGCTGCCATTTCTCAAGGACCAATAAGTCATTTATTGAGGTGCCTAAATATGAATTTTGGTGCCTAATTTTAGGCAACAAGTGATTGTTTCACCCTAACAAGTGACCATTTCTCAAGCTCGGAGGAGTTCAGGTGACACACACTGCAAACTATGGTCATAATAAAAAGACCGAGTAATCATCTCTGAGAGAGGATCAGAGGAGAATATGTTCTGATCTGTGCACTGAAGTATAGAAAATGTTACGTTGAAACATTAATATTTGAAAATTGGATCATGTATTTAGGTACCTGGATCATCACCTCTTGGAATCTGGGAGAAGATTTCTCTGCAAGGCTCTCCTTCAAGGAGAAACGATCCCTTCCTGATCATTCTGCCAGGCGAGTGGTAGGTTTGCTCCTCCCCACAGAATAGATGGTAGGGCCTGCCCTCATGCCTAGCTTTAGGCATCCAAAACTGAAAGGTCCATGAAAATTCATGAAAAACTTCAAAGATAAAATCACTGCATCAGGCGTTATGTGACTAACGTGTATTTCCTGCTAAGGGTGTGCTCTGAGCTCAGGGTTCCACACAAAGGACTTGAGCTTTGTTCTTACTCATGGTTACTGTGATGTTTTCAGAATCCCTCAGTAAAATGTTTGCTAGTGTTAATATATTTAAGGTTTGGGAGACTGAACCATTATAACATTCCATTTTCAGGAGCCTCCTTTGTCTCTTCTCAGGAAAAAAATTCCTTCCACGTTTAGACATGACTCAGAAGGTCTTGCACTGGAAGGGAATTTTATCACTGCAGCATTGTTGATTAAGACCAGTACAAAGTAAAACATAGTTTAGCAGGTTCAGATGTCTTTTGTCCTTGTATAAATTCAAAACCCTTTTATCCTAGAAAACCAAGCTTGCTGAGCAGGTGTATCCTTGGGCTGTGTGTGTATTTACCTACTTTAAAAACAAAACAAAACCCAACAAATTAATACAAATACTAAGATTATATAACTTTTAAATTCCATTTCCTTCATGTTCATTACGGGGAAAAAGTGTTGGGCTGAATTACTTTATTTGAAGAGAAGTCATTGCAATAATATTATTTCTGTTATACCAAACTGATAGAGATGATCTCTTTTGCATTCTAGTCATATTTCAGGAAATCACTTCAACATATCCCTAACCTTAAAAGCAAATTCCAGCCTTGTTCAGCAAAACACTTTCAACATGAGCTTAAATTTCATTCACTGTATGGGATTTAAGCATATGCTTAAAGTTAAATAAGTATTTTGCTGAATAGGGATGGATTTTAGCATGTGCTTAAGTATTTTGCTGAATTTGAGCATTGGAGGCTCCAGCCAGTCAGAAAGCGTTCTGTCTATATAAGTAATTCTGTCTCAGCAGCTGATTTAACTTCCATAAATAGAGTGGCTTCTAACTCCTTTTTTTTTTTTTTTTTTAAGTTTTCATTAGAATAAAGGTCAGTCATCCATTGCTCTGATTTCCTTGTACAGATTCCACCTAGTATAATGTCTAATGAAAAGAAATTCAATTTAACCTTTTAAAATTACTTTTTGGATCTCAAAAAATGTCATGCTGCTATTTCTTTGAAGAACTGTCATCTTCAAAACTGCCAATATCCTATCTCTGCTGCATAATCTGTCTTTAAAAGTTGCTTGTAAGAACCTTCTTTCTGCCATGCACTTTGCTGGCATTTCAAAAACATTTATTGAGCTCTAAGTAGATCTTGCTGCTATTTGTGTTATGATTTGGCTAATTTATAACCCATCTACCTCTTTGCCTGTCCATATCACTCACCTGCCTGTTTTGGTGTTGATATATTTTCAGTACAGAGCATATATCTCCAAGGAGAACAGGTGCTACAAATAAATGAAATTGGCTTTCAGGAAAACATTTCACTTCTCCCCTTGATAATTACACTTTCGGTCCTTTGTGGGTTTTGTGACTTGAAGTTGTAATGGGATTACGTTCACTTTTTGGTCACTGTAGATTAACAAGTTTATAGCAGGTTGTGTTGATAGAATAAATGAGGTCTGAGATGGAGCATCCAGTTTGCAGACTTTACTGGGAGTGGATGTAGCTGCTACCACTAATCTAATCAGTATTTTTCCTCAGTCTTTCTCCTCCTGGAGAAGAGGGTCTTTTCATAAACTAACTCTTACAGAAATTGTAGCATCATCTCCAGCTTATGAAAAGCTGTAGTGATTACTTTTACAATAATACCTTAGATAGCTAAATAAATATTGACTGAATGGGTATGGAGGACCAAATCCTACTTAATAAAGCTACACTGACTTATGCCAGCTAACAATCTGGTCCTATATCATACATAGTGATGTGTCATAAAATATTTTTTTTTTTTTTTTGCATTGGTTTGGGGTGGTTTCATTTTTCATGGGTATTGAAGCAAAAAATGAGCTATGCAAGTTATTCCGAGCTAGTGTTGGTAAAACCTTAAGTCCAGGCATTCCCTGTATTGTGTATTGCCAAGTATGTTGCAGAAAAAAACTATTTTAGAAGGGTGTAGCAGTTACTGCTGTAGTAGGTACCACTTTCATGTCCCCCAGGCACACTCTGCCTGCCTCAATACTCCACAGAGAAAGCCTCTCACTATTGCTGTTGGATTGTTAAGTTTCTTACCTCTCTAAGGCAGGATCGGCTATAAAAGCCACACCATAGGTTACAAACTCCCTCATCTTTATCTGCTCTTTTATCACAGGCGCTGGCAGTGAGATTATAGCTAGCTGACAAAGTGTTTGCTTTCTAAGCTTCTATTTTCAGGTGCTTCTAACTTTACCAAAAAAAAAAAAGGGGGGGGGGAAATACTAACTGGTTTCTCTTGTTTGTTCACAAGCCACAGGTGGATTTTGGGGGAAAGTGAAGTGAGAATCCATCTAGTCGTTTCTGAGTTAGAAATAGAATTATCAAACACTTTCAGAGATCCAGCAACACTCTCTGAGTCTGTATCCTTCTGCAACAATAAATTCCACAGACTGACTACAGGCTGTATGAGGAGCAGCTTGCTCAGATGTGCTCTGCATTTTTATGCCATCAATGCCATTGACTGACCCTTAGTTCTTGTATGATGGGGCGGGATGTGATTTACGTGTGAGTTCTCCTTTGCTCACATAAAACTCTTGAGCATCATCATGAGAACATCTGTGCCTCCTGCAGCTCTGCCAAGCATGGCACATCTCGCACCACATTCACACATTCCCTTTTGGTGCGTCACTCTCCCACGTACCAGCCGTGCTCTTCCACACAGCTGGGGAAGGAAGGGGGCAGCCAAGGGGAACGGGAACAGACCTTGGGATTCGTATGTTGTGTGGCGAGGGGAGAAGAGTGGCCTCTTTTCTCCACGCTGCATATGCACACTGCCCGCCTGCTCCTCTCTGTGAAAAGGGAGCAGCAAGTTGAAGCCTGGTGAGGGTGCCCCCCACATTCCCAAACCACTGAGCTGTCCCCTGACTGTCCACTGACTCCTACAGCTGCTGCCCTTAATACCCCCTCCCAATTTCCCACTGCTCTGGGACCCTGACCCTGCTCTCCTACCAGAGATCATAGAATATCAGGGTTGGAAGGGACCTCAGGAGGTCATCTAGTCCAACCCCCTGCTCAAAGCAGGACCAATCCCCAACTAAATCATCCCAGCCAGGGCTTTGTCAAGCCTGACCTTAAAAACCTCTAAGGAAGGTGTGATGGTGTATCCCATAAGGCTTCATGGGAATATGCTTATGAATATATATATATATGATATAACTGGAATATGTTTTATGCTACATATGCCATGTAACATACCTATGTAAAGGTTATGATCTACTGAATACATTCCTCCTATTTGTATGCATGTATCATTTTTATACTTGAAGTTAGGAATATTGGCTGTATACTTGCTTGATTTCTATTGAGAAAGGAATGTGCAAATTAAATACCCAATCAAGAACCACTTAAGCAAACAATGAACTTGAAGATGCCAATCCATATCGGAGCTTTTCCAGGAATGTGGCTTGGCCAGTAAGAAACTCAGTCCTGCATGGGCATGTGACTCCAAAACTCCATTTGGAGCTGGACTTTGCATAGGAGAGAGGAGGGGGTCTCCCCCCCACAAGAGAAAGTCTATTTAAGCCTGTGAGAGACCCCTCCATTTTGTCTTCAGCTGGCTAAAGGGATAGCCTCTCTGCCCCCCAAGGATACCTGAAAGAAACTGGAACAAAGGACAGTAACTACAGGGGGTGTGAGTGATTGCTGGACCCAGACTAGAAGGAGACTAGTCTGTAAAAGGAAGCTTACTGTAACTGGTGAGGTTTTATCTGTATGCAGTTTTCTTAGACATAGACTTGCGTGTTCTTTTTTATTTTGCTTGGTACTTCACTTTGTTCTGTCTGTTACTACTTGGAACCACTTAAATTCTACTTTCTGTATTTAATAAAATCACTTTTTACTTATTAACCTTGAGTATGTATTAATACCTGGGGGGGGGGGGGACAAACAGCTGTGCATGTCTCTCTATCAGTGTTATAGAGGGTGAACAATTTATGAGTTTACCCTGTATAAGCTTTATATAGGGTAAAACGGATTTATTTGGGGTTTAGACCCCATTGGGAGTTGGGCATCTGAGTGTTAGAGACAGGAACACTTCTGTGAGTTGCTTTCAGTTAAGTTTGCAGCTTTGGGTCATGTGGTTCAGACCCTGCAGCTGTGTTGGAGCAGACTGGTGTCTGGCTCAACAAGACAGGGTGCTGGATTCCCAGGCTGGCAGGGAAAGCAGGGGCAGAAGTAGTCTTGGCACATCAGTTGGCAGTTCCCCAGGGGGTTTCTGTGATCCAACCCGTTACATAAGGAGATTCCACCACCTCCAAAGGTAACCCATTCCAGTGCTTCACCACCCTCCTAGTGAAAAAGTTTTTCCTAATATCCAACCTAAACCTCCCCCACTGCAACTTGAGACAGTTACTCCTTGTTCTGTCACCTGGTACCACTGAGAACAGTCTAGATCCATCCTCTTTGGAACCCCCTTTCAGGTAGTTGAAAGCAGCTATCAAATCCCCCCTCATTCTTCTCTTCTGCAGAAGAAACAATCCCAGTTCCCTCAGCCTCTCCTCATAAGTCATGTGCTCCAGCCCCCTAATCATTTTTGTTGCCCTCTGCTGGACTCTTTCCAATTTTTCCACATCCTTCTTGTAGTGTGGGGCCCAAAATTGGACACACTACTCCAGATGAGGTCTCACCAATATCGAATAGAGGGGAATGATCACATCCCTCGATCTGCTGGCAATGCCCCTACTTATACAGCCCATAATGCCGTTAGCCTTCTTGGCAACAAGGGCACACTGCTGACTCGTATCCAGCTTCTCATCCACTGTAATCCCAGGTCCTTTTCTGCAGAACTGCTTCCTAGCCATTCGGTCCCTAGTCTATAACAGTGAATGGGATTCTTCCATCCTAAGTGCAGGACTCTGCACTTGTCCTTATTGAACCTCATCAGGTTTCTTTTGGCCCAATCCTCCAATTTGTCTAGGTCCCTCTGTATCCTATCCCTACCGTCCAGCGAATCTACCACTCCTCCAGTTTAGTGTCATCTGCAAACTTGCTGAGAGTGCAGTCCACGCCATCCTCCAGATCCTTAAAGATATTGAACAAAACAGTTCCAATGCTTCTGTCGCCCCTGTTCCTGCCCACCTCACCACTGCTCCTGTCCCCAAACCCCTTACCAATCACTGCTCATTTTCCCCCCTGAAAGCCCCATACTCTAGTCCCCTAGCCATTTGCCACTCCCACCGCCATCCCATGCTCAGGCTCTCTGAATCCCCTGACTTCTCAGTGCTCCAGCTCCCTTTAAACTTGCCACCCACAACTGCTCCCAATCCTAGCAGTTCCTGGCTGTCTCCATCCCCACAAACTGCTGCTGTCCCACCACTGCTCATTAGCCCTGAGGCTGCTCTGGCCCAGACTGGCACGTGATAGCTCTATGCACCGTTAATGCTCAGGCTATCTTTCAGGCACGTTTGCTGCCTTTTCCCTTAAAGGCACTGAGCACCAAACTGAAAAATTGGTCCTGACGACTGGGCCTAATGTGTAACTTAAAGCATCATGTACATCATCATCACTGAGTTTGTCCCAGAGACTTCCAAAAAGACTGTTGCTGCCTGCTCTGGGCTTTATCTGGCATAAACTGTTCATTTGTTAATTCAATGCTTCTAAATAGTCTTAACTACTAGCATGTAAAAAGGGGATTATAATACTTACACAGTTTTATAAAGTGCCTTGAGATCAGATGGAAAGCTCCCATATAAGGGCAAAGGATTAATATTTATTTACTACTGTGTTTCTTGAATGGGGCTTTCAGGCTTGATGCGGTCCTTGCCAAATTTAAGGTTCCAAATTTTCTTGGCATATTTATTCCCTATTTTATCTGACATCTTTGTGGCTGCATCAGTCAGGAATCAGGAGAACTGGGCACTACAAAAAGAATTTGGCACTTATCATATATTAGTTCATTCAGTTTTGCTGTTCTCTTCATTGAATTTCCAGTAGCCTGATGAGGATCATTAGTTTCTGAAAGAAAACATTTTAATGAAGCTGATCTAGACTGCCCTTCTAAGTACTCCGACAACTTTGCCAAATTAAGAAGGTACAATCACTTCTCTGTTTGTATTTATTAAACATTGTAACGTTGCTTGATAAGACTGACATTATTGCATCAAGGACTCTTGGATCTGTGTCTTACTGACTCACAGCACTGGCTTTCCTTTGAGAAGGTGGAGTGTGAGATTGAATCACACTGGTTAAGCCTAGTACACATGAGGTTGAACAGTCAGACCAGCTGCCTGACAGGCTGTCAGTTGTTATCCTGATGAAGCTAAACGCATGTGACAGTTCATCATCTTCATAAGTTGTAGCTTAAAATAGCCAGTTCCATTCTTCCAATGAAAGACAAGCTGCACATTTCTGCTCAGCCCACCAGTTTGGAAGTTCAAAAGGTAAAGAGAGTTGCTCTCACCATCAATCAACTGTGAAGTGTAAGAAATGAAAATAAAGGGCCTGATTCCCCATTGCCATGCACCTCATGTAGCCATTTACAGCCCGGCTAAGGTCATGTAAAGCACTGCCATGCTGATCTGGTAGCATTTTATACCAACTATGCAAAGGTGTAGAGAATTAAATAAGGTGCAGTCAGTGAAGGACAAGGCATTTATTTTCAGCTACAGCTGAAAGGCATTTTTGGCATTAGTTTTGGTGGTAGCAATCATGCGAAGAACGTGACGTGACTGGGACATTGGTAGGATGGGACAAGGTTGTGTGTAGCCCTGAAGATTATAACTAATAGTCAGCGCTCTCTTTTTGAACCCAAGTTCTGAAAGTACTCCGGTCTCCTCCTAGCTGCTGAATCCAGGCCAATCCATTGAAATCTTCTATGCTTCTGGGCTTTTCTTTCATATGCACCCAGAGACCACTGCACATCTGAAAGAAAGTGCCAAAATCATGCAAAGTTTCAGTGAAGGGGTCACCTGAGCCCAGCAGGTAGTAGATCTACTGAATCCTTCCAAGAAGCCTATCTAATTTCCATTGATGGCAATGGAAAGACTCCCATTGGCTTCACTGGGAGATGGATTGGACACAGCCTTCCAACTTCCAATGAAATCTGGTGGTGGTGCTGGAGTGTTGACGACACCTGGGAAAACTTAGTTTCCCTATGTGAACCCAATACCGTACTCCTATCTTTTACTCCTCTACACATTTCTCATATAGTAAGAACTCATAGCTGGAGGCACTAAACAACTGCACATCCTCCTTCAGTACCAGCTTTCTATAATCTTACTATTTATTGAGCACTGTCAGTGCTCAACAATGTGCAAAACATGGAGGAAGACATAGCATCTATTTCAAAGACTTTACATCTAAAGATTGTCTTACTACTCCTATTGAAGTCAGTGAGAGTTTTTTCACTGACTTCAGTTGAAGCAGGATTGGGCTATTTTAGACAGTTAAGTTCAATACTTGCTTCAATACAATCGGAACAAAAAGTGTGGTGTTTAAATATTCAACAGTATTTAAGTATTTGACATCTGAAGTCTGCTCATGGCCTCTCCTTTTGTGCACAGGTTTTGCACCCAGCAATTTAGTAATCCATCTGAGTACACAAGTGAAAATTAGGTATCTAACTGCTTGAATGGAATGCTAAATTGTAGTAAACTGTTCTGCCACTAGATGGTGCTGTGTTGTAACATACTTTTTTAAGCTAACCTCAGCCAAACCTGTCAGAACATCAAAGGGTCTTATAGCAAACACATCTGTGGTGTACCTATTCGGGAAGGAAGCTCTGTAGCCAATCCATATCTAGTTCAAGATCCTAACCTGCAACCTACTGTGGTACAAGGTGTACATGACATGGTGTCAAAAGTAAACTAATGCCAGAGGAGAACAGAACAGAAACAGAAGGAAGCAACAACAAAGGTTGCAGGATTGGTCTCATCAACATACCATTCTTCAATGTTGCAGAGAACTTCAGTTTTGATAGACCTACAGAATGGACAAACTGAAAACAAAATTTTACAAGATTTCACATTGCAAACGAACTCCACAAGGAAACTAGAGACATTCATGTACGCTCTTTAATTTATGCTATGGGGGAGCAGGCAGAGCATATCTCTGAAACATTTGGCTTTACTGAAGACAGTCCCAAGATGACAATGAAAGGCTATGTTTGATGCATACTTTATACCTCAGAGAAATGTGGTTTATGAAAGAGCATGGTTTTACCAGAAAATTTAGGAATCAAGAGAAAATGTTGAATCTTTTCTATGAGCTTTGCATGCATTGTGAGAGACTTGTGATTCTGGGAATGCAAAACATGAAAATATCAGAGACAGACTAATTACAGGTCTTGTAGACAAGAACCTTTCACTGCACCTACAATTGAAGACAGATTTAACCCTAAACACAGCTATCCAAATAGCAAAACAGTCTGAACTTGTAAAACAGTAAAACCAACTTGACAAACCTGAAAAACAAACTAGCTTAGAAGCTTAAACCTAAGCAACTTGAGTGCTAAAACATCACCATAAAAGCCCTAAGGCTAGGAGGAAATTCCAGGCAAACTACGAAGACTTTCAGAATTAATGTACAAGATGTGGAAAATGTCATAGTTCAAGCCTTGTGTGTCCAGCTAAAGGTGAAATATGTAATAAATGTACAAAATATGGACATTTTGGAGCTGTTTGCCATACTAAGGCAGTGAAAGAACTAACTATAATTACAGATGATCCCAAGCCATTGTTCCTGGGCTCTATTGTGTGATATGACAGAGCCTGCCTGGAGAGTGAAAATGATTATTCATGAAAAGGCTATTGATTTTAAAATTAATTCAGGAGCAGATGTGACCATCATCTCAGAATAGTCTTACAATCACATTCAACCTTTCGCAGAGATAAAATCACGTGACTGCCTTGATTAGCCTTGGAGGTATTCTGCACTGCATGGGCCAGTTGGCCACAGAAACAACTTACAAAGACAAAAGCTTTGCATCCAGAGTGCATATGATCATAGGAACAAAGACCAACAACCTTTGTAGCCTCAGCGTGGCAGCTATGATGGGCCTAGTGAAAAAGGTGGAAGAACTCAATGGAGAATTTGATATCGGACTTTTGAAAGGAGATCCAGTACAAATAACCTAAGAGACAATGCTGAACCATAAAGCATACCAGATAGAACTTGGAAGATATTAGCTGCAGGTTTATGCAATTTCAGAGGGCATTGTTACTTGAGCATAGTGGACTATTTTCCCAGGTATATTAGAAATAACTTACATGGAAGGCATAACATATTGCAATGTTATC
The DNA here is from genome assembly GCF_013100865.1 of Trachemys scripta elegans. Lineage (NCBI taxonomy): Eukaryota > Metazoa > Chordata > Testudines > Emydidae > Trachemys > Trachemys scripta. The sequence continues at coordinate 137,800,527 of NC_048300.1, read as the reverse complement.
AAGAAACTGAAGAGCATTTTGCTCACTTCAGTATTCCAGAACAACTAGTGACAGACAACGGACCACAATTAATTGCAGCAGAATTTAAGTAATTCCAAGCAAAATATTTTGATAATACTATTAGCAGCCCACATTACCCACAAGGAAATGGAGAGGCTGAGAGAGCTGTTCAGACAACCAAGAAAATTCTACAGCAGAAAGATCCATTCCTTGCTCTTCTAAGTTACAGACCAACACCAATAGCAGCTATTGGACACAGTCCAGCACATCTGTTAATGGGAAGAAAACTCAGAACTACTTTTCCAACTTTGGGGGAAAAAAAAAATCTCTCCCCAAGGTGGCCAGACATGAAGAGGATAGCCAAATAAGATACAAAAGCAAACAGAGCTTATGAACACTTTTATAAAAGAGATCATTCAGTTAGAGAACTGCCACATCCAGAATCTGGAGACTGTGTTTGTGTTAAACTGTATGGAGAGAAAGGATGGACAACTCCAGCTGTTGTAAAGAAAAAGAATTCAACGCCCAGATCATATGTGATCAAGACTGACAATGCAGAGTTCAACAAACCCATCAACATCTACAGTTTGTTCTTCAGAAAGAACAGTCAATAGAGCAAACTCTACAGATGGCAGATGCAGAACAAGAAGATGACTCAAAGTTTCCTAACTGATCAAAGCCAGTCGTTGCAACTAATGGACCAAGTTGTTATGAGTTTGGTTCATGTATTTAGAAAGCCAGTATGATTCAGAGATGATTAATAGACAAGATATGTACTGAACTTGAAAGATAGCATACATTTTGTGAATGATGGGAATGTAGAACTTAAAGGGGGAGATGTAATGGAATAAATCATAGAATATCAGGGTTGGAAGGGACCTCAGGAGGTCATCTAGTCCAACCTGCTGCTCAAAGCAGGACCAATCCCCGGACAGATTTTTGCCCCAGATCCCTTAAGTGGCCCCCTTAAGGATTGAACTCACAACCCTGGGTTTAGTAGGCTAATGTGCAAACCACTGAGCTATATTATATGTACAGCCACTAGGTGGCAGTGTATGCAGCATATCATATTTAAGCTAACCTCAGCCATACCAGGCAGACTATTAAAGGATCTTCTAATGAACACATCTCCAGTGTATTTGTTTGGGAAGGAAACTCTGTAGCCAGATCTATATCTGGTACACAAGCCTGCTCTGCAACCAACTGTGTATAAGTTGTACACGACTCGACAGACATTTGCACCCATGATTTATTAGTGGTCCAATAATGCAGGCACAGTTTTTTTATGTGTACCTGCAAAAGTGGACACCTGGTTGAAGCTCAGTTGAAAATCAGGCCCTAAAATTCTAATTCCTAATCCAGCATGTACTGGAGGATGGAATCTTGTTGACAGTCTCTCTGCAATACTTCTAAGGATGGAACTTCTCTCAATATTCTGATCACCTGGGCTCTGAAATATTTTCAGTGAATCATTAATGTGCTTTGCAGCTATCAAAGAAAATACATCACTTTCTATACACTGTCAGATGGAATTCCTTTGAAGATACTGCACTTATGTGAGCCTTTCAAAAGAAAAGAAAGAAAAGCAGAAATGGCAAGGGGTCACTCATGTTACTCACAGATTTAGAGAAGTAAAATAACTTTTAGATCATCTAGGCCCTCTGCTTCTACAGGATTGTCCATTTATCTCCTGTCTAGTTTTAAATGACTGAAGTGATGGGGTTTTCACCACATCCCTTGGAAAAATTATTCCACAGACTAACAGACTTCTCTGTCAGGTAGCTTTTTTGATATCCAGCCTAAATTCTTTATCACTCTCTCAATTTAATCTAATTACAGCTAGTTATATTGCTTCTTATTATGCTAAATAGTCTCTTTCGTAAGTGGTACCTTTCAAATACTTGTAGATGTTTATGTCACCTCCTTAGTCATCGCTTAGTCAAACAAGACCTATTGAACTTCTATAACTTTTCTTTGGCAGACATCTACAGCTGGTATAAATTGCCACTGCTCTGCCAAAGCAATGAGGTAGCAGGTGAGGACCTGGCCTGATGCCTCCACTTCCTCACCACTTTTGTTGCTCTTCTCTGAATTCCTTACAATTGATGAACACCTTTTTGGATAACCTCCTGCTTTAAGCAGGACCAATCCCTAAATAGTCCCCTTAAGGATTGAACTCAAAACCCTGGGTTTAGCAAGCCAATACAGACCTATGCTCTAAACCACTGAGCTATCCCTCCCCCCCAGCTGCCCCTTTGTGAATATCCAGCTGCCGCTCCTGTAAATCAAAGGGTTGGAACAGGGGCACTCCAGCCCTTCATTTACAGTGTGCTCACATGTGTGTGTGATGTTTGGCAAATATTAACCAGATCCAATAGATCTACCCTGACTGAGTGGGGTATTCATAACTGAAAACATTTTAAGAACCCTTTACCAAATTCTTGGTTTCCCCAGTGAAATCCTCATGGTTCAATGGAGGTATCCCAGCATGCATAGTTCTTTGATGTCACAAATACCATGGAGCTTATCATGGCTTGCAACAACACTTGTGATGTGACATTGCATGGAATTATCTTCAGTGAACCGGGATATACCAAGAGGGTTTGACTACACTGGGAAAATGAGGGGTGTGCTTTCAAAAAATGTAAGTATCATGTTTTAATTAACATGTTTTAAAAACACCACTTACTAACTAGTGTAGACAAAGGCAGGTAGGTTTTAAAATCATGTTAGCTAGTTGTGGTTTAAAACAAGTTAGCTAAAACATGCTAATATATTTTAAAATACCACTCGCTTTCCTACTGCAGATAAACCCAGGGCAGAGGAAAGAAAGTTAGAAATGTTAGTAAAAGCGTATTTTTGTGCTGAATCTCTCTTCTTCCCTAACTTTTAGTCTGCTTAATGGGGATGCTAAGCACAAAATATTATTACCCCTTTTGACCTGAGTGGTGAGCCACTATTTGAGGCCTTGTGGGTTGTTTCCTGTAGGAGGAGAAACTGATGATGTAGTCAGATATTTCTTTGGTGCAATCCTGTTTATTTACAAAGAATGTACAAAATCCTGTTTCACTGAACAAGGTAGGAATAAAAAAAAACAGTAGGCAGTTTCTTTGATCACAGTTCCAAGCCCCTTTCAGCCAGCACTCTGCCCCAAAAAGCTCTCTCCCCTACCTTTCAGGGTCATGCTACAATGCTTCTCTGGCTGTCCTTGGCTATCTGCTGCTTTCTTTGTCTGCTTCTGTGGTATTTCAAGCTCCAACTGCTCTCTCTCTCTCACACACACACACACACACACACACACACACACAGTTCCACCAAAACAATACCCACCCTTCTGTGTGTGCATGTATCCCCCAGTGAAACACCATCTCTCACGTAGCTCAGCTTCTGACCAACCTTGCGTGTGTTTTGGGTGGTGGCTCCTATTGTTTCAGCTATCTTGTTCCATAAATGAGCTTAATTGCTTCTTATATTTATCCTGAATGAAAGCTGGCTATTATGCCCACCAGCTTCAAAAATATTTCACCCAACTTCCAGCATAAACAATATTTTAATTTGCAGTTCATTTTTACTACTCTCCTAGTAACAAATGTAAACCTTAATTGTGTGTATTTTATTCAGCTCCACATGAGACTACAAAGAGATTCCTACCCACACTTTAGAATGCTTACAGTGAATTGTTTTTCTCCAGCAGTTTCTTTAGTAAACACTGCATAGTGTCAGCTTGCAATTTAATGCTTTATACTTTAGCAACCCACATTGCCAGTGAAAGCAACCTTTCAAAAAATCGCTTTGCTGGAGTCTTTCCAGCTTATTAAAAACAGAGTGTGTCTTGTGTCATGGCCACCTCCTGCAGACCCATAAACTGATCACAATAGAGGAGGTTGGTGTTTGGGAAAATAAAAAGTGAATTATATTGCCACCAAATAATCTGTTTTTTTTTCCTATCAGTTCTTAGGCTAAGGGTGTTGCCCTGATCCCGCTAGAGGATGGTCATGATAATATGCTGTTTCTCTTGCTTCTTAAATTGCTGCACCATCTAGTTATAAACACCAGACACAATGTGAGAGAAATTTACAAAACAAGATGTTTTGAACTCTAAGGTCTGGTCTATACTACCCGCCTGAATCGGCGGGTAGAAATCGACCTCTCGGGGATCGATTTATCGCGTCCCGTTGGGACGCGACAATCAATCCCCAAATCGGCGCTCTAACTCCACTAGCGGAGGTGGTAGTAAGCGCCGCCGACAAAAAGCGGCAGAAGTCGATTTTGCCGCCGTCCTCACAACGGGGTAAGTCGGCTGCAATATGTCGAATTCAGCTACGCTATTCACGTAGCTGAATTTGCGTATCTTAAATCGACTCCCCGCTGTAGTGTAGATGTACCCTAACAAAGGAAATCTGGGCTAAATATATACCAAAAATCACTGGGGTATATAAAACAAGAAATGACCTAGTATGACATGAAACTATACTTAGACCTCAAAAATCAGGAACAAAAGATCAAAACACTCAGGGCTGGGTACCTTTAACTGTATTTTCATATACCTATTCCATGAGAATTTTAAAAATGTATGGATTGAAAATATTATGTATCATATGTTAATGCTCATCCTCTTGTTTAGTTTAAAATGATGTTTCATTTTGTTGATTGCTTTGTTATAAGTCAGCAATATACTAAACCACAAAGGTTTAACAATCAAACCATGTGTTCATGTTTTTATTTCCATCATGAATTTTTGCATGCAAATAAAAAAATCTGCGCTTCTGCTTCCAAAAACCTCTGAGGCATCCACTTTATTACACCACAAAACTAATTTTTAATGCCCTTATGTTCTGTGAAGCTGAAAAACAGCAATATATTAAAAAATCCACTAAAGTGGCCTTTTTGGTAGCTTTGTTGAAGGATTTTTTTAAATCTCCAAGGAGATACTGTCTTCATTTTGATGGTCAAAAAATGAGGGCATGATGATATATGGTGTGATCTGTTATTTTTTAGTCTAATAACCCCCTGACCTTATCAGATTTTCTACTGAATGAGGTAAAGTCTGCATGGAATGTTTTGCTGACTTGCTAGGAAACACACTAGATTCCCTTCCTAAGAAACTAACTGATGGCATTAGCTTCTGTTTCAGAACACTGATCGAATGAGAACTGAACAGTGAGGATATCACATTCCTTTTCAGGCCAGCAGATTTGGAGTCCTGCTGTAACATCTGTTGTAGTTTTGTTGTCTGACAGCTGCAGCATGAATGCTAGATTACTGGATTTAAAAGAGCAGCTACTAACCTGCATGTGGTTCGTTCTACTCGTTTTCGGACAGCGCCGAGGCGCGCCAGCTTGAGAGAAGAATTCAGATGTCCCTCATGAATGTCATCGATGTCATTGTGCTTTTAGATTCATCAGCCTGGTGGGAGATAACATTTTTCCCTATACTAGACAGAAGGGGCTCAATCACGAACCCAGCAAAACCCCACATTTCAAAGAAATGGCTGGTATCCTGCCTCTCACGCTCATCTGTGGCTGCTGTTGTACACTCAGGGCTGTAATAGTTCATGTGGTTGCTGCACCTATGCAGGGGTGGGCATGCATTTGGCTGGTGAGTTTGCATATTTAGTGAGATATTAGCCTGAATAAGGAATGCAGGATTAGTCCCAAATTAGGCAGATTCAAGGACCGTTATATTTGCAGCATCTGACCAATTATTTATCTCCAATGCAAATAGAGACTGTAGGAATTATGTACTGTAGACACAACGGCTCACGTGTGCTCATGCATGCCCTGTCGGCATTTGTTTAATGCACCTATTTCCTGAGCTCCAGTTATGTTAGCTCATTTGATTTTTTTTTTTTTTTTTTAAACTTTAATGTGCACACACTTGCTGAAGTGTGACCAGTTAAAGAGCATCTGGTCTTGCATGAGTTTTTAATCTGAATATTTTCCACTTCTCAGGCTGGACTGGGAAAATGAATAGACCAAATATTCCATCCTTCCTTCCCATTTAGAAGTTGCCACGGCCTCGTTTCATGTAGCACTTATTGTGCATTCCAGTGTTTCCTTCTAGCTGCCTGACAGTGCTTTGAAAATGGTGTTCATAATAAGAGGTATGATGAGATGAAACAAGAATCATCACAGGAATTATTTAGTTTCACCCACCCCTGAGTCCCAGAATTTCCTGCTTATAACAGGTATCCCCACAACATGCAGTCAGAAAAATCCCAGAATGATTGTGTTTTTACTGTACCCAGTGAAAATATATCAGGGACCCTTGGTAGAATTAACGAGTGAATCTTACTCTTTGTTCAGTGTTTCAGACAGGGAGTAAACCGATCACTCTGTAATATGTGCCAAGCACCTTAACTGCTTGGCAATTCTCACAGACAGACCCCTAGAGTATTACATACTTTAAGCCGTTACAGTCTTCTGTTCAATACCATTAGCCTATCTGCTAGAAATGACTCAGATACCCACCCGTGAATCTCAGGATGAGGGGGGGGTGAAGCAAGGAGGGTCTCTGAGTGCAGATCTCAGGGAATGATCTGGCCCTAACTAATTAGAGCTGAGAGATTAATTCACAAGAAACAATTTAGCTGAATTTAGCCTCTTTTCCTGCCTGTGTAATATCCACAAGCAGACTGCAATTTCTTTGAATGTCTTGGTGTAACAGACCAATGACTCACCGGTGCTTCCTGCTGATCGTTTGGGAATTAGCTCGTCCAGCACTTGGAGTGCCTGCAGGTAGCCGGTGTCTCGCTTGCCTCAGGTCCCCGTGTCCCTCCTGGACCCTGGTGTCCCTTACCCTGGGGTTCTGCCAACTTCAGTATCCCCACATACTGGGTCTCCCCTCCCAGGGGAACCCCAAACCCTCTACACCCCCCTTGCCTCAGTGGCTACTGCCAGTCATCATCTAGCCCCCACTCACTGGGGCAAACTGCAGTCTGTAAAGGCCACTCATCATTGGCAAGGGAGTTGGACCAACTGCCTCTGCCTACTTCTGGGCTGGACTGCACCTCCCAGTCCCAGTACCTGCATAGGCCTTTATCAAGACCTCAATCTGGAGAGCTGCAAGGCTGGAGCTCCCCAGCTCCTCATGTCTTTCCCCAGCCCTGTTCTGCTTCAAGTCCCCTATTCCCAGGCAGCTAAGTCCTTCTACCTCCAAGGCTGGAGAGAGACTCTGACCCAACTCCTCCCTTAGGCCTTCTTATACTCCCAGCCCGGCCCTGATTGGTTGCCTCAAGCCCGCTTCTGATTGGCTTCCCAGGGCAGCCCTTTCCCAGGGCTGATTTTAACTCCTTCCACACCGGAGCGGGGTGACCGCCCTGCTACACTTGGTTATCCAACATTGTTTCACAAATTATTTTGCAGATCCCGACCTGTTGCTGTGCACTATTTGAGTTGCATTGGCAGGTGCTGATGTAAATCTATCATGTGACACTGTTTCTGCTTGCTGAGTGGATGAGTCCCCAGGGGCTTCTGGCATTAACAGCTGTGGATGCAAATTTCAAACTTGATTTCCACAAATGTTCACGATTGTAAGGCCAACATCTTCTTTCCAGGAACACTAGTGTCGGTAAAACACAGTCACATGCATATTCAAAAAAGCAAACATGGGGAGGGGTGTGGAGGCCAAAGCAAATTCCTTTAAAAACATGAGTGACTATTTATGAAAACACTCCGACTGTATTCACCTACCTTTGTAACTAGTCTAATGCAGTCTAATGGGGTCATAAAGTGAGCATAAATTATTATTATTACTATTATTATTATTATTTTATTTTATTGTTACATTTAGGCCCTCTTCAAGTGCCAGGGTGGTGTAAAGGGACCTTAGTATAAATGTAAATTGCATCCGTCAGATGCAGGGAGTGACAATTACAGATACAGGCATAAATATACTGGCACATGAGCTTTTGTAAGGTAACTCCCTTCTCTTCATGTGCCAGTACATTTATGCCTGTATCTGTAATTTTCACTCCATGCATCTGAAGAAGTGGGGCTTTTTTACCCACGAAAGCGTATGCCCAAATAAATCTGTTAGTCTTTAAGGTGCCACCGGACTCCTCGTTGTTTTCCTAAGATTCTGGTCATCACCATTTATCATCCAAGTGGGGTTACAAGGTTCACAGAGTGCTAGGGCCAGATTCTCAGATGGTGTAAATTGACACAGCTCAATTGACTTCAGTGGAACTATGCTAATGTACAGTAAGTGAGAAGAGCTTTCATGGATTTTAAAAGGTTTGGTCCTTAGGTCTTTGCCCGCCTTACATGCTACTGTCATTTCACAGCCCTAGACAGGGCTTAAATTGAATTTGGGAGGAAAACTGGTGGAGATACTCTAGCTGGACAGATCCAGAAAGCATACAGCCCCTGTAGCTGTGGGGGAACCAGAAACATACTAGCATGCTTCACAGCCATTGGATGTCAGTGAATTCTCCACCTCGTTATTTTAACCAGAGGATGATGAACCAACACCTCTGTTCCCTGCACTGCTTCTCCCTAATAAAAGAGAGGTAGTGTACGTGGCATTATAACAATAGAAAAGCTTCTCAAACATCAACAGAAAAGCATGGGTAGCTCAGAAGTTTGCCATTGGCAGGGCCGGCTCCAGGCACCAGCTTGCCAAGCAGGTGCTTGGGGCAGCCACTCCGGAGAGGGGTGGCACGTCGAGCTATTCGGTGGCAATTCGGCGGAGGGTCCCTCACTCCCGCTCAGAGCGAAGGACCTCCTGCTGAATTGCCATCGCGATCACGGCTTTTTTTTTTTTTTTTTTGTGCCGCTTGGGGCAGCAAAAACCCTGGAGCTGGCCCTGGCCATTTCTTTAGCAGACTGTAGGCCTAGCTAAATCCAAAGGAGGCTCATTACACAGAGGGTTTTAAGGTTTGTCTACACTTGAAAGTTGCTGCAGGTTAACATGAGTATTTTTGCAATGAACTGCCTTGCATCCACCCACAGACGTTTTTGCTGTGAATCATCTAGTGTTTTAACTTGCGTCATGAGTCCAATTTTGGTAGTGGGTTTACTGAATCTGTAACAAAATAGATGCATCCCCATTCTGAAACAACTGCTCTGCTCACAGCAGTCCTCCTCCTGCTATCCCATGCTGCTTTGCTAGCTACCGGGGTCAGTCTGTCTGTTTACCCATGTCCCCTCTACTAATTTGGGGTAATCTTGACTGGACATCTTTAAATGCTGTTGTTCAGCCAGGTGTGCCCCTTTGTGAGTCCAGCTTCTGGTAAGTTAACACACCTGAAGTAAAAATAATTATTATTTAACAGCCATTCTTTGTGCTTCTGCATGGCCCCGTGCTGAGGTCCTGGACTTCACTGCCTTCTGAGGAGGGGAGAGTGTCTAGGCCCATCGGAAGAGCAGTCAATAAAATGTAACCCTTCTGCCAGGTGGAGCTGGCAGCAACCAGGGCCGGGTTCAATATCTAGGGGTTCCTTTTCAACAATACAACACAGAACTGGCTTGAGCCCTCATCCAGTAACCTGGGAAAATTACACACCATCCCTGGGCACCTCTGAGAGGCAATACTTCCCCTCTTGCAAGCACAGAGTCTGAGCGTAGAAAAGAAACTTTTAATGAAGGGAGGGAAGTCATGCAACATTAATTAGTGAAAATGCCACAAGCAGGATTCAAAAACATAAAACCGTGACACCCACCCCAGAGTGCATGGGGCAGAGTCTTCTGCCTCATGCTTTTGAGTTCTACAACCAAAAGTTCCTTTTCTCTGTTCCCTCACTATACCTCACTCACAGTGATTGTCCTTGGTCAGTGAGGACCCAGGGTTCAGGGGTGCATCTCTGTGAGTTCACCTCCCACCCAGGGAAGATGGCACCTGGCTTGTTCCACAATCTGAACACTTGCTTTGGCTGGCCACCCCACCAGCCACAATTCCTCTCTGCTGGCTAGCTGCTCATTCCGCTTCCACTGGCTGCTTGTTCACCGCTCCCACCGGCCGACTACTTGTTACTTTTTGCTGCCACCTGTCTCTCTGATGTGACCTCTGCAGGTCAGTCTCTTAGTGATTTTCAGCTTTTAGCAGACTGGGTAGAAATGCTGTCCTACCACAAGTGATTTCAGCTCCCATTTATTTATTTATTTAATTTAGCTGTGTCATTGAACAGTGGGGAGGAACAGGTTAAACCAGACAGGGAGCCCTTAGGGAGAGTCCACATCTCTTGGCTGGGACATCTAACCCCACCCTTCTTACTTTCACAAGGTTCTAGCATTCGAGCCCCTGGCTTAACGAGGTCCTTTCAGCTGAGGGTGACCCCCTCATTTGGGACTGGTTAAGCATAGTTCTGCTCCCCTTTATTCAACATTGGAAACAACATTGATATAAACATTTCACTACCCCTGCATTCAATACTAAAGTGATTTGTAACCCAACACCAGCCAAAGTTGATCACTTTGAGCCACGCCACTCTATCTGCTACATACCTACACAGAGCAGGTGTGTTCATGTAAATACAGTTTGCTCCTGAAGTCTCTCCCCATCCTAGCTGTCAGGCGAGAGTTCTTTCAGACTCTGCTTACACCTACAAGTGGCTATCAGAACAAAGAAAGGTGAGGAGGCACACCCTGGACCTGTGCCACTAAAAGGGAAGAAATTCCAGCAGTGCTATAAGAATGTTAGGGACAATAATAAGGTGTCTGTGAAGAGCTGGACCATATTTTTCGCAGAGGTACCACCACTGAACCATGGCATGTTGTGGACTCCACTGAGGACACCACCGCAGATGCCAGTCGGGACACTGAGTCCCAGAGGAGATTGATCCTGAAATCCAGGACCTTGTTGACTTGCTTGACCCACTGAACTCTGAGACAGACACAGAGCTGGAGCCCCAGGAGCCCCTTGAAACACAGGCAGCGGACAAACCTGAATCACAGGTGGAGACTCAACCTGGAGAGGGGGCCTCTTCCAGTAAGTATTATGTGCTGTATTATAATGCAACTATACTGGGGAATTTCAACAATGTGATTCTGGGTTCTGTTTGGGTGCCGCCATGTTGGGCTAGCCTCTCTCCTCTGCGTTTACCCCACACACACACAAACCCCAGCTAAAGCTTAAAGGGTGCCACCCCACACTCCCTTTACCACAGTGCTTATTGCTTCCTCTCCCTCCTGATCAAACTTCCTTTCCCCTGCTTCTAGATGGCAGCATTGTGTGGGTGAGAAATGAGATCGCCCAAATGGCAGGTGTGTTTATTTTAGTGTCAGATACAGGAAAGGAAAGCACCAGACAAATTTTTCTGACTCAGTTTTATTAATACCCTCGGCTTTGAGCGAATTGGAGCTGTTTTGAGGTAACTCGCCCAATTCAGACTACACTGACATTTCCAGAAGGAAAGAAATGTTAAGACATTCATAGACCAGCTTTGGGTTACCGCAGAATTGAGTTGATTTTGTATTGCAGTTTATGCCAATCCATGGGTACCAAAAAGGAAACCTTAAGGTAAAAAGGAAACCTTAAGGTAAAGATAGTGCTTTAGTGTGGCACGCAGATGGGATGGCAACACGGCTGTCTTGGCATTGCCCATGCACTTGTGGTTCCCTTCCACTTCTGCACTAGCTCTCGAGGCACCATCCTGGCAAACAGCGGTGCGGGGTATCTTCCTGGTTTGCCCACTGCCTTTTTGAGCAAGATGTTTCTCTGGCTTAGGGAGACACACACCTCAGGTGACATCCTCCAACATTAGGACAACTTGCAGAGGTGCACATGCAATGACTAGCCTGCCTCTGCTGCCCTCCCTTCTCCATCTTCCCCTGCCACCAACCCCCAGCCTACTGGCATCCTACAGAGATATGCCTGCAACTAATGGCCTGTCCCTGCTGGCCCATTTCCTCTCCCCCCCACACACCAGCAGTCTGTATAGGTGCACATACAGTTGTTAATTAGGAAGGATATGGTTCTGTCACAGAGGTTACCGAATCTGTGTCTTTCTGGGACCTCCAGGACTTCTTCTTTGGCAGGGCTGGAGCACTGTCAGCCCCGGGCCTCCGGAGCAGCAGCCAGTCCTGGAACAGCAGTCCCTGGAACAGCTGGCTGGTGGCCAGCCCTGGGGCTCCTGGAGCAGCAGCTGCTGCTGCCAGCTCTGTGGACACCAAAGAGCTGACTGACAGCTCGCCCCCGGAGCAGTGGTCTCTGGCCTGCTGGAGCAGCGGCTGGAGCTGGGTCAGTCCCTCTGGGGTTGAAGCAGCAGCACTTAGCCCCTGCCACAGGAGCAGCGGTGGGGGTTGTAGCAGCTGCAAGCCCCAGCAGTGTTCTGTTTGTCCCCCCCTGCAGGGTATTTTTAGTAAAAGTCAGGGGAAGGTCATGGGCTTCCATGAATTTTTGTTTATTGCCTGTGACCTGTCCCTGACTTTTACTAAAAACACCCATGAGAGAATCTTAACCTTATTAATTAGGTACAGCTCCAGAGCAGAGTGGCTGGGCACTCCCAGAATGCCAGGAGTGATCACAACACCATTAATGCCCATAATAATTGGGAGAAAAATTCCATTTCTCATTGCAGGAAACAGGCCTGAGTGTCTAAAGATCCTGGTGTCATGGACCCTTCCAGCCCACATTAATACTGATGAACCGGCCATGGGGATCAACCGGGCCTTGCAGCACCATGGAGAAATACCCCATTCTGTTGATGAACTCCGAGGCAAAGAACAGGCACATCAGGGTCCCATCAATGACCCCGATACAATTTGCGAATTCCAACCATGCAAATCCATCAGTAACCTCATGTGCATTGTCAAGTCCTATGTCCTGGGGGGACAGCACGTTCTTGGTACCAATGCACACCTCCATGACAGCCCCCTGAGAGTTGATCTATCAACACCAAACTGGTTAGCTTCTGACTGATAGCAATCGGAGGTGGTGACTTTCCAGATAGTGATGACCTCATACTTCTCCACACTGAGGAGAGCTCTCATGGAGGTGTTCTAGCATTGCAGCTCCAGGGAGAGCCCTGCACAGATTTCTAGGAAAGTGGCCTTTGACATCCTGAAGTTCTGCCACCACTGCTGATTGTACAAGGTCTGCAGCACTACCTTGTCCCACCAGTCAGTGCTATTAAGCTGAGTCCAGAGCTACATAGCTCATAGAGTGAAGCTCATAGAGTGAAGCCACTCCAGGAAAAGTTCATGCAGAAGTGACTGCTTGAGTTAATACTCCTCCTGCTCCTCCTCAGGTGCCTGCATTGCCTGCCTCAGAAGTCATTGCATGACTTGAGATATATTTGCAACAGCCTGTCTGTATTAATCACTGTTAGGATCTCAGCGCTCAGCAGTGTTTCCTTCTAGCTGCCTGACGGTGCTTTGAAAATGGTGTTCATAACAAGAGGTATGATGAGATGAAACAAGAATCATCACAGGAATTATTTAGTTTCACCCACCCCCGGGTCCCAGAATTTCCTGCTTATAGCAGGTATCCCCACAACGTGCAGTCAGAAAAATCCCAGAATGCATAGAGCCTAGCGGCAGAGCAGTGCACTATGAGAGGTCTGCCCAGAATGCTGAGCACGTATTCTGAAACAGTGCAGTGCTGTGTAGCTGCAATGAGTCCAACAGGTAGTAGCTAGACCCAGGATAACTATGCGGCGTGGATGCACTTGTTTGGGCAGGAGTTGCTCAGGATCATATAACGCATAAACAAAATCTGCAACTGTCAAATGTAGACAAGGCCTTATGTTTAATCACCACTGAGAACGCTATGGTTTATTTATTATTTGTTTTGCACCTGATAGAGATTTGGACACATGAACTGTATGTTGGTGTCAAGATCTCTGAGAGGATCAGGGACATCTGAAAATGAAAGCGTCAACAAAATCAGAGCACAGTGGAAGATAGATGATCTATTTTTATTTCCATTGTTTTGAATATTATCTCTTAGTTGTCAAAAAATAATCAATGGGGGACGACTGGCAGAGATAGGAAAAAAAATTCTCATAATTTCTCATAGATATAAAGAGCACCAGTTTAGATATTTTATAACTTGCTAGTATTTCTAAGTCATTTCTTCAGACATCTGGGCATTAAAGTAATGGAGAGCTGCAAATTATGTATAGTTAAGATATCCCTCTATATTTACGCTGGAATAATCAAGCATTATTCTAGCATAATTATAGGGGGCTATTTTAACTATTAGCTCATTAAAAAGCTCTGATGCAAATCAAGGTCTAAAAGGGTGTGAGGAAATGATTGAGTACATGGCCTAAGCTCCAATGTTCCTCCACCAAGATTAGGTGGAGAGTCATAAATGTGCCTTGATTTATCTTTCAGTATATTTTATTATGGCCAGGGATGGATGGAGTTTAGAAAGGAGCTTTGATTAATGTCAACATGTTTGCAAAGTGACATTGCAATGCACAGTGTTTTGGGAGGAAGGATGGTCTAGTGGACGGGATACTGACTTGGACTCAGACTCACGGGATTGGGATTCAATTTCTGGCTCTGTCACAGATTTCCTGTGTGACCAGGGTCAAGTCACTTATTCTATCTTGTGCTTCAGTTTCCCATCTGTAAAATAGGGAAATATGTCCCAGTCTTCAGGGAATAAAATCCATGAATAACTGTGAGGTGCTTGGACCCTATGTTAATGAGGATTCTATAAGTACATAGCTAGAATGAGAAAATGATGTGATTCTCTTGGGACCACCTGGCACTAAGCTGTGTTTAATCTACTCAAGGTCACAGTAGGTCGACTTTTGTTACCTGCTTTTGGATGAGAAAAGCTAAATAAAACACATGGTTGGCCCCATCTGTTTGATTGTTCGAGCAAATGGGTTATGTGGCAGAAACCCATCTACTTTCTCTTCCTCTTCAAACAGCCAAAAAAACCGATTTGCAAGCTAATTGTTCCTGTAACACTCCAAAAGCAAACCCTCAAGGCTGGGATTTTCAGAGCAGCCAAAGGGAGGCAGGCACCCAATGCCCTCTGAATTTTGATAGGAGTTGGGTGCCTTATTCCTTTAGGCTTTTTGGAAAAGCCCAGCCCAAGTGTGCTAACCAGAAAAAAAAACCAAGATGAGAACAAAATTCTGAAGCCCATAATGCTTGCAAAGATAAAGGGTTATATTGTGCATTTAAGGCACAACCCTGCATTTGGGTCAGTGTAGAGCTGATTTGCACTAGGGGGAGCTAACCCAGGCACAGCCTGTCCCTCACCTCCCAGGTCAGATCACCTGCTCGGTGTCGTAGTGGGCGGGTGGCAGGGAGGGTGGAACAGAAGGAGCACTCCCTTTACTTCCTGAGATACAGGGTCTGTAATTGTGGGCCGGTTTCTTGCACTGTCCCCACTCAAGCACCTGCACGAGGACCTGTTTCCACCTGGCACAGAGTAACGAAGGCTACATCTTCACTATGGGGGGGGGTGTTGATTTAAGATACGCAAATTCAGCTACGCGAATAGCGATGTATCCGAGCCGACTTACCCCGTTGTGAGGACGGCGACAAATCAACCTCCATGGCTCCCCCGTCGACGGTGCTTACTCCTACCTGCACTGGTGGAGTACAAGCGGCGATTCGGGGATCGATTGTCGCGTCCCAACGAGACGCGATAATTTGATCCCCAAGAGATCGATTTCTACCCGCCGATTCAGGCGGGTAGTGAAGACGTAGCCTAAGAATTCAGTTCATTTGGAAACAGGAGTGGAAGTGTCTGCTGGGGCCCATATTATTTCTGAATCCTTGGCATCCTACAGCAAATGGCGAGGTAAAATAATAGATCAGAGGAGAGCAATAAAAGTGAGGGTGTTTATTATCTTCAAACAGAAAAGATAACACAGAGAAGCAAGGAACCTCCCCTAGCTCTCCTGGGTAACAACAGGCTCCTCTGATTCACGCTGTATTCTTCTGTTCCTAGAGTCTCCAGACTCCACTCTCCACTTCCCAGATTGCACCAGCTCTGTCCTCTTCTCATTGGCTGCCAAGGGCAGATTCACTTAGCACAGAGGTGGGCAAACTACGGCCCACAGGCCACATCCAGCCCGTGGGACCGTCCTGCCCAGCCCTTGAGCTCCCAGCTGGGGAGGCTAGCCCCTGGCCCCTCCCCTACTGTCCCCCCTCCCTTGCAGCTACGCTGCCACGCGGGCAGTGTTCTGAGCGGTGGGGCTGCGAGCTCCTGCAGGGCAGCGTGTCTGGCTCTGGCCGAGTGCCGTGGCTGCCAGACATGCTGCTCTGAGCGGCATGGTAAGGGGGCCAGAGGTTGGATAAGGGGCGGAGAACCCGGGGGGCAGTCAGGGGACAGGAAGCAGAAGGGTTGGATGGGGCGGAGGTTCTGGGGGGGCCGGTCAGAGGACGGGGAACAAGGGGGTTGGATAAGTGTGGGAGTCCCGTGGTGTTGTCAGGGGGCAGGGGTGTGGATAGGGGTCTGGGTAGTCAGGGGATGGGGAACGGGGGGGTTGGGTAGGGGGTGGGGTCCTGGGGGAGCGGTTAGGGTCGGAGTGTCCCAGGAGGGGGGCCGTCAGGGGACAAGGAGTGGGGGGTGGGGGGATGAGTCGGAGGTTCTGAGGCGGGCAGTCAGGGGATGGGAAGTGGGAGGGAGTGGGAGACAGGCTGTTTGGGGAGGCACAGCCTTCCCTACCCTCGGGCCAAAAAGTTTGCTCACCGCTGACTTAGCACCTGGCCAGGAAGAAGCATCTTGTATCATCCTGCAGGGATCCCTCCAGATGATGTAGAAAGAGAACTGGCCAGCTCCTGAGAGAGCTATGGCCACCCATCTTGGCTGGGATACAGCATTCTGACACTCCTGTGAATAGGGGACTGGAAGGGAAAATGGGGAGATTGTTGGGGCTTGGAAGAATCATGGGAAGGACTATTATTTACTTTATTACTGTATTTTATTATTTCTATAGCACTACATACATGATGCATTACTGTTCAAAATAGCAAAAAAAGGCAGATCCCTCCCGTCACCTTGCAAGATAAGGGCTAAATTCTGCTTCACTTACACCAGCATCAATTAAAAGGAATGCTGCTGATTTCCAAGAATAATAGAAATTGGCCTGAAGTTAGTAAGGTGTGACAGGGGGTAGAGGAAGCATGAGGGTTATGATAATACAGACTTTTGTTATGTACGTCTTGTTGGTTCATTGTGGATTTTTAGAAGTATGTATAATTAACGTTTGAATGTTTGTTTTATATTAAAATAACAAAGGAACAAATTTTGACCGGAGAGCGGGAGTGGTGGGGTGGAGGTCGGCAATCGAGTTCTGGGTGACTCTTGAAGAGGGGTTTGTAGAAGGAAATATATTAAAACAAGTAGGTCGATGGGGTGGGGATAGGGACACGATAGCAGGAGATGGGAGGGTTTCTGATAGAAAAGGAAGGTGGACTGGGTTGGGAATCTAGGGTGGAACTTGACCCAGCAGACTTGCCTCCTTGCTCAGGACCCCATTTGCCCCAAAACCTTTCTCTTGTCAGTTTAGGGTTGCCAACTTTCTCATCACACAAAACCGAACACCTTAGCCCTGCCCCTTCCACGAGGCCCCACCCCCCACTCACTATATTCCCCCTCCCTTGGTGGCTCCCTCAACCCCACCCTCACTCAATTTCACTGAGCTGGGGAAGGGGTTGGGGTGCGGGAGGGGGGTGAGGGCTCCAGCTGGGGGTGCGGGCTCTGGGGTGGGGCCAGAAATGAGGGATTCAGGGTGCAGGAGGGGGCTTTGGGCTGGTGCTGGGAGTTGGGGTGTGGGAAGTGGTGAGGGCTCCAGCTGGGGTTGTGGGCTCTGGGGTGGGGCTGGGGATGAAAGGTTTGGGGTGCAGGAGGGAGCTCCAGGCTGTGGGGTAGGGCCGAGGGATTTGGAATGTGTGAGGAAGCTGTGGGTTGAGGCAGGGGGTTGGGGTGTGGGTGCGGGCTCTGGAAGGGGACCAGGGATGAGGGGTTTGGGGTACAGGAGAGGGCTCTGGGTTTGGGGAAGCTCAGGCCTGTGGCAGGGTGTTGGGGCTCAGAGTTGGGGTGCGGGCTTACCTCGGGCGATTCCCAGTCAGTGGTGCAGCAGGGCTAAGACAGACTGCCTGCCTGCCCTGGCACCGTGCTTTGCCCCGGAAGCGGCCAGCAGGTCTGGTGCCTAGGCAGGGGGGCCAGGAGGCTAGGCGCACTGCTCTTGTCCTCAGCCTCTGCCCCCCCCCCCCAGCTCCCATTGGCTGTTTCCCGGCCAATGGGTGTGCAGAGCCGGTGCTCGGGGCAGGAGCAGTGCGCAGAGACCCGTGGGCCCCGGCCTAGGTACCGGACCTGCTGGCTGTGGACATCGCGGTGCCAGGACAGGTAGGGACTAGCCTGCCTTAGCCCCGCAGCACCACCAACCAGACTTTTAATGGCCAGGTTGGCAGTGCTGACTGGAGCCTCCAGAGTGCCGTTTTGACTGGGCGTTCCGGTCGAAAACCGGACACCTGGTCACCCTCTGTCAGTTCCAGTTGCCCCCTCAGTTTGAGAACCAGCAGTAAGGAGGTAGCATGGCTGGGGAGAGCAGGCCAGTGGCAGTGAACCTGGCCCACAGTGTCTCTACACTCAGATGCAGGACTGGTGACTGGAAGTGGGTGGGCAGGATGCATGAAGCTCAGCACCTTTTAGGATCTGGCACAGTGGGAGTTTCACCTGATGAAAGATTTTGTTAGAGCTGAGAATTTGACCCATTGTGCTTCAATGGGCTGGCAACTAGTCTCAGTTTGCACATGCATTTTTCAAGCTGGTGTGTGCAACTGAAGATTTTGCACATGCAGCTACCAGTGAACAGGCATTATTTTTGTTGGGTGCTATATAGGACCCAAATTTTGAAAACTTGGCCTAGTGAATGGATATTTGAGAGAGACATCTAAAGACTGGTAAATAACTTAGTGCAAGGGACTGCACTTCCCAAGTACCTTCCGATAATATTATATTCAGGCTGGCCTTTTTCCTTATTACCAGGCAAATAAGCACTGATGCAAGCCCATGTGAAAGTGGAGAAAATGGAGTTTTCTGACCATGCTGTTTGTGGCACTGAAGACACAACTAGAGCCAATGTCTCATAAAGCCACTAGGTGGCGCATGAACACTTCTGTACATAAAAGACCAAGCTGGGCAGAAACAGACAAAGATAGAAATATATTTAGTTAATTATGTGGCTTCTTCTAGAATTGGGGCAACAGCAAGTGAAACTGACAAGACATATATTAGCAGAGTAGTAATATGTCATGTCTTCTTTAACAAACAAAAATCCCAGTGACCAGCTATTTAGGAGTAAAGTTCAGAGGCTATAAAAACAATCAGCTAATAAAAGCCACAGTCTCGCCTTGTCTCAGCCAAGCAGGGACATGAGCAAGGGAACATGGGGAATATGCAGGCTGCATATCATCAGTGCCAACAGCTCACCAAAGTAATTCCTGTCATTTAAATACTGGATTGTTAAAGATTTGGGGTTTTCTGTATATTTTTAAATTTAATCAGAAACTGGCCACCTCATTACTGAAAGTGTTAGTATTTGCCAGACTCCTGACACACTTCAGAGCGCTCCCCTGCAGATGCGATTCAAGCCACGTCCTCATAGTGCCCCCTGCCTCAGAATGGGAGATCAGAAACACATGAGAGGGGAGAATCTGACCCTCACCACCCTCCTTTCTCCCAGCTCTCCCTCCTAGGCCCCATAGTGCCATTTCCTATAACCCCATCAGACCCTCCATCTTTGGGGTTCTAGTTGGGGTGGGTTTCTTTAGGGCTGTAAATCTTTCTGCTGAGCTATGCCCAGGTGTTCTATTGGAATTTGTCATGCCCCATAGAGGCTGCCCATAATGCACGCTCCCCTTGAATCTGGGGCATGAGAGTTTGATGGAGAGAAGTCTGCACAGCAGACCTGTTAGGGCTCAAGATGGATTTCACCACAGGTAGGAAGGTGCCTGTGGAGAAGGAATGAAATACTTCACTTGAACATGATTTAATCAGCTGAGTCTGGAATTTGGGATGATGCATTTTTCTCCCAAACCATTTTGTCCATCACTGCTCTGGGGCTGAGAAAGATCTCACTCTACACACTCATTTCTCTCAGACTGTTAAAGGGGACTAAGACAATACTTGCAATGGGCCCGATCCTTCAAGTTTACTGAGTGCTTTAAAGTCCCCCAATCAAAAAGAGAAGCTAAAGACACTCAGAACCTCACAGGATCAGGCCCCAGAGTATTGGTGTGGTGGGTTTTGAAAATGCTCAAAACCTTTCAACAAGCTAGTCCTCTCCTTGAAGAATCATTCTCTATAGCAGGGAAGAATGAGAGGAAACATGTGAGTCTCGTTAGCTGTTTGAGGCGCGTGTTATTTCTTTCCATAAATCACGCATTAACTAAGAGCCAGCTTGGAATCAGACATTTCATACAATACATTACAATACATTTCATACAATGGAGGGGGTGGTCGGGAGAAGGAAGCATCAAGATAGATTGTTATTTCAGAATGTTCAAATAAACAGTTATTTTGAAAGTTGGATGCATCAGGAACATGATGATAGACAGAACCTTTGTCAATTACTACTGTATCCCCTGACATGTTGCAATGACATTCAGCCATCAGCAAAAGAAGCTAAAAAACGGTGGATCATTGAAGGCTGAGCTATCAGCGGAGATGAGTATTCAGGAGAACATAGAGATGGATGGAAGTGGGGTGACCAGAACTGGGGGAAGGGAGCATTTTGAAATACAGTGGTTTCCTCCCTGGGCTGAAGGAAAGATTTTTTTAATGTGTGTGGCAGGCTTCTGGAGCTGGGTTATAGTGGGGTCCAGTGGCAGTCCTTGCGGGGAGGGCATTGTAGGCAAGCACTGAAGGAATGATTAGTGGTTACAATGGATGTGCTGGGTCAGGACTCTTGGGGTATGTCTACACTACCCACTGGATTGGCGGGTAGTGATCGATCTATCGGGGATCGATTTTTTGCATCTAGTGTAGACGCGATAAATTGATCCCCGATCGCTCTGCCGTCGACTCCTGTACTCCACCAAGGCGAGAGGTGGAAGCGGAGTCGACGGAGGAGCGGTGGCAGTCGACCCCGCGCCGTGAGGATGAGAGGTAAGTCGACCTAAGATACGTCGACTTCAGCTCTGCTATTCTCGTAGTTGAAGTTGCGTATCTTAGGTCGATCCCCCCACCCCAGTGTAGACCAGGTCTTGCATTCAGTTTCTGGCTCTGACACTGACTTGCTGTGGGATGTTGGGAAAGCCACTTCCTCTCTGTGTGCCTCAGTTCCCCTTCCTGGAAGATGGGGATAATACCTCACATGAGCTTATTTAATGTTCACAATATATTCTGCAGTCTGGGGATGAGAGATACTAAGTAAGTTTCAATTGCTGTTATGGAGAAACATTTTGAGATCACTGTACAGATTTTCAAAGCTGTGCCTGGCATTGGAATTAGCTCCCTGAGAGATCGCCTCTCCTTCCACTATGATGCCCTTGTAATGCCAATAGATCCCAGTCGTTGGTTGGAGGGAGCGAACCTGGGACCTCTGAAGCTTAGTGTATGAGCCTCTACTGCATGAGCTAAAAGCCACATGCCTCTCAGCCAAGGCTGTAGCAGACTCATCAATCTCTAGATGGTTTAGGTGCCACTAGGGGGAGACAGAGCACCACACCAAGCAGGCATGGGTTACAGCCTCCCATGGCAGCTTTGCTACAATGGAAAAATAAAATTGTTGACACATGGGGAAGTCTCATACCCATGGGAAACAGAACAGTAATATCTGAGCACCTCACAGTCTCTAATGTCTTTCCTCTCACACCAGTCTGGGAGGCGCTGCTATCCCCCTTTTACAGATGGTGATCTGAGACACAGAAACCCGAGGAAGTTTGCGATGGAGCAGGGACTTGAATGCAAATTTCCCAACTGCCCAAACCATTGGACCATCCTTCCTCTCAATTGCAGGATCTGATACCCACTTTCTGTGTGATGTTGGGAAAGTCACTTCATCTGGAGCAAAACTATGAAGCTCCTGGTTAGGTGCAAATGAAGGGGAAGCAGCAAAACAAGAAAGAACAAAAGTAAAAGTCTCCAAGGTCCTGAAACTACAAACACATATGCACATGTTGAACTTTAAGGATGTGACTAATCCCACTGAAGTTAATGGGACTTGTCAGATCCTTAAAGTTAAGCACATGCATAAGCATCTACAGGACTGTAAGGCCCAAGTGAGAGGAAAATATGTGTCTTCTCTGTAAGTTGCTGCATATGAACTAAACACAGAACAGCAGCTGCCTCTAGCAGACTCCTGGAAAGGTAATAGTGCAGTGCAATGAAAACACAGACTAACATTCGCATAGCTATATATTCATGGGGTCAAGCATGACAATAGACTGAGAATCCTGTTAGAGGTGGATTTTGAAGGGAATCTCCCAATACCGAGAGCTGGTCTTGGTTGAATATCAGCTCTGATTGATTTCTTTCCTCAAACCTAGGTTTGGCTGCTAAGATGGTCTTGCAGTATGATCTCCAGAGACAACAGGAGAAGAAAAGATAATCATCCATTGCTTTTTCCTTGATCCTTCCCAGAATAATAGACTGTTTCCCCCAGTTTTATTATCCACATGAGGTCATGTAGTTCAGGACATTGTGTCCTGAAAATGAACTGAAAAACTAAGCAGAAATAATGACATAAATCAGAGAATATTATACTTACTGACTAGAGCTGCTTGCAGTTCCTGTTCCTGCTCTATGCAAGTAGGTGCTGATAAATCCATATATATACATATGCAAGCTGGTGTTGGTGCCTGAATGCATTAATCAATTTAAATCATTTTATTTCTTGCAATAATGATTGCTTCTGTTCTGTGCTTTTCTTAAAGGGAAGAGAATGCTTGGAAGCACCTGAATGAGCAAGGTGCCAAAAAGAACAAATTCATTTTATGGTGTACTTGTATATTACATTTTTTTAAAATTATGCTTTGGGCTCTTTGATCCTCTAGGAGGCCGAGTGCCCTCTAGGCAGTAGGAATTGAGGGCACTCAGCCTCATGGGATTTGGCCCCAAAGTCCTATTTTGTGAGTGTATGGCTTTGTGTATGGCTTTTCAGTCTTATCGGGCCTGCTTCTGTGCCCATTAACTCCGCTGGGAATCCTTAGATTGGGAGATTCCCCAGGACCAGGCCTGTGTCTTTATTTATGTCTCATGCACTGAGCTGAGCACTTGGTCAGTTATTACATTGTCAATAATACATCCTAGAGCATAAGCATAATGGACCAGATCATCATTTTCTGCAGTAAAACCCACAGTAGGAAGTTCTAGGGGAGAAAAATCTCCATGAGGGTCTGCTTGTGTAGATCCCCCGACTTAGGCGGGGGCAGCGGTGGAATTTGCTATGCCTTTGTTGTGTCTTTTGCTCTTTATAGAACAAATGTACTATGAATGGAAATGACAGGCCCCAAACCTTGCAAGACCCCCACCGGCTCCTCTGGAGCCCAGGAAGATCCATACACAGGCCCTGTGGCTCCTTACCATCTCTGATCTGCTCCCTGCCACATGCAGCAGTGTGGCTTCACAGGAGCCGCAGTGCTGGGGACTCCTGGCCACAGCTGCCCCAAAGGGGTCCTCAGAGGGCGTGCTATGTGGGAAAGAGAATACAGACCGGCACAGTGTGTCCACACTGGCTCAACAAGACTCCATGTCCTCCTCCTGGGTGGACCCCAGTGATGAATCCCTGGTAGGGAACTGGTGGAGCAATGCCACAGAAGCAACTGAACCCCGCTTCTGCATGTTGAGGGTTCCCTCTGTGTGTGGATCTCGGGGGGATGATGCAGGCCAATGAATGTAGGTGTTTGCTTATATCTCTATGCCTATATGCAACATTAGCTTTACACCTTTGAAGACCCGGCCTTACTTCCCAGCTCTGGTGATGTAAAAATGAGGTTTGTGGTCCCCTCAGAGTCCCTATTTGTGCACATCATAAGACCACGTAGGACAGCTTGACAGTCTCCTATATAAAGGGC
Source organism: Trachemys scripta elegans (assembly GCF_013100865.1). Classification (NCBI taxonomy): domain Eukaryota; kingdom Metazoa; phylum Chordata; order Testudines; family Emydidae; genus Trachemys; species Trachemys scripta. Next base: position 137,776,594 of record NC_048300.1, on the reverse strand, counting down.
CACATTTTGACAGGAGGTGAATACCCCCTGCAAGGATCTGAGTGCTCTCAACTCGGCTAAAATCAATGCAAGCTGTAGGCACTATGCACCTCACAGGAGGTGTAAGAGAAAACCAGGAGTGGAATAGCAGTGGCGTGGCGGATCAATACAGAGGGGCACTCTAAGCGATGAGTGATGGAAGCTGGTACAGCACTGCCTGCATGTGGTCTGATTGAAATCAATGCATTAGTCCCTCATTTTCAAGAGCACGAAATTCATTCTCACAATTTAAAACATGCAACTAACCAATCAGAGTCAGATCTGACTTTCCTGCATCCATAGTGTTATAATTCATGCTTCACAGCTGAATAAAAATGTGAAACATTACAGCCTTTTACGCTTTTTGCTTTGGACAATAAATATTTGTAATATTTACCTGGTTGGCTTCTTGATTAATGCCAACTTTGTTTAGCTTTTTTTTATAGTGAGAAAACTCAGCTTCTGAATACAAACATGATACAGTAAAAGCTGTGTTATCCGGCACTTTACCAAATGGAAAGCTCTAGAAACTGGCATTTCTAATATCCATTAAAAGTCCCATTGGTGAGGGGCCGGCAGGCTCCCTACCTGGCTCCACGTGGCTCCCTGGAAATGGCGACATATCTCTGCTGTTCCTAGGTGGAGGAATGGCTATGGGGGATCCATGCACTGCCCCCACCCCACTCTGGCCCACCCCGAGCGCTGGCTCCACAGCTTCCATTGGCCAGGAACTATGGTCAATGGGAGCTGCAGGGGTGGTGCTTGTGGGCGGAGGCAGCATGCAGAGCTACCTGGCCACACCTCCACCTAGGAGCAGCCAGGGACATGTCACTGCTTGCATGGAGCCCTGGAGGTGAGCTCCACCCAGATTCGGCATCCCGAAACCCCAACTCTCTCCCCTAAACCCCCTCCTGCACCCAAAATCCCTCCCAGAGCCATCACCCTGCCTCCCCTCCCGTGCCCCAACCCTCTGCCCTGAACCCCCTCATACACACAAACTCCCTCCCTCCATATAACTCTTAGTTAAATGGAATTTTTGACTAACTGGCACTCCCCATTCCCCCAACATGCTAGATAACAAAGCTTTTACTGTACATGAGTTTACTGAAGCTATTTGATTTATCAGATAGAATGCTATAAGATGGGTGCTGGCTTCAACAGGGTGTGCTCTTGCCAGGTAGGATTGTCAAACCATTTTGTGCATATTTTATCGTTTCTGTAATTTAAAATCATAAATTGTTGCTCATGTGTAAACATACTAATTAAATAAGGCTGCCCGCAGGCCTGACAGTGTTTCCTTGGCAACATTTCTTAGTTTTTACCCCACGACTGATATCCAAGGACAGACACTCAGAAATAAGTCTTTTTGCAAAGGAGCTAGACAATATGACCCAATGATTGCCCAGCTAATCTTGTATCTGGATACCAGGACGGACATGTTGAGGGCCAATCAATTGTAGCTCAGATGGTGTTATTAATTATTTAAAGAAAACAAGCATATTAAATGTATTTGGGACCTTCTCTAGAGCCCTGTGAAGATGACAGAAAGTTTCCCATTTACTTCAGTGGGCTTTGGATCAGGCCTCTGATGTGTATACAAAACTGAATATAATTTAACCGCACTCCACTCCTTTTGTCTTTGTAGATTGCAAGGTCCTCAGGGCAGGAACTGTTTCCTTTTGTATGTTTGTACCAGTGCTTGAGTTGTGCTGTTCTGGCACTTTTGGGGGGAGCCGGAATGGAGTTCTGGTACTTTTAATAATTGTAAAGTAAACGAATGGTTATTGGTTTCATTCTCTCCCTTGCGGCATGCATGGCCAGCGCCTCCATGGCAAAATCGTCTGTTCCGACACTTTGTGTTTCAGGACTTTAAGCACTGGTTTGTACAGAACCTAAAGTAAAGGGCTCCAGTCCTGACTGAGGGCTCTGAGTGCTACTGTAAAATAATAATGGGTCCCTGGATACTACCATGATGGGCTCGTAGGACATTCGCAGACAGAGATGACATAGAAAAACTTCACTTATGTCAAATGAGTTCATCAGTTATGGGCAAGTCAAATGGCAGTCTTCAGTGTGCAAGTAATGCGGGCTTGGGTTATTCATCTTTCATATGTGAAAGTAATTGCCTCTCTCACATACACATGTATTGCTTTGACCTTGTTTTACAAGAGCTATGAAGATTTAGTAGCTGTTTATTCACTTAGATAGTAGCCAATCTTTTATCCTAGGCCCTTCACGGTCATTAAACTGACAATATTCACTACAAAAATTAAGATAGTTAATAAACCTATCACATTGCCAGTACTCAAACATTAATGCAAGCTTGACACCTCATACTAATTAATAATAACTCCAAGTCAAACACCCTGTATCCATATCAACTCAGCTCCTCTGCTAGTATAAGAGATGGGCTTTGCATCATGCCCAGAAAATTAAAAATTCCAGGCTCTGACCATGGGAGGTATGCACCCCCATTGTCTATTAAACCCATGGTTCTGGTTCATTGTGCACCTGAGGTCCATTTGGCATAGCACCTGGTCGTGGTGTGTGAGAGAGACAGCGGTGGTGAGGGGAAGGGGCTTTACATCACCTTTGTGCCTCCTCCATTAAAGGGATGGCTAGGAACCAGGTCAGCCTCAGGCTGCCTGTCTCCTCAAAGGTTTCTTCTTGCAGCCAAGAATAGCTGTAGCGCAGAGGAGTTTGGCCAGTTTCCCTTCCCTATGCAGTGGGGGCTTTAAGGGAATTCCATGTAGCTGTCATGCTGGTTCTATGTCACCTGGGGAATCCCCCCCCAAGTTTGTCAGCTGCTAACTATTCTCTCTATATCTTTTTCCATTTGTGGTCCTTAGGTAAAGATAATCACAAAAATACCCTAAAAATGAGAAACGTGCACCATAGAGAAGTACCAATGCAGTCTATCCTCAGAGCTGTATCTGCATTCCTCAGTCATGTTTTTGTTCATTGTCTGTGTGGTATGCATTGGTGGAATACCAGCTTATAGTTCAGTTAAAACCTTGGTTCAGAATTTTTGCCTTGTATAGCTTAAGTCACCAGTTCAAATCCAACCTCAAGTCCCAGTTGTATCAGACACTCTTCCTGGCTGCAATTGCCTTCAGAAACCTCAAGGAAAGGGGTCCACAGAACAGATCCCTGAGGCTGAAAAGGGAAAATGTGCATCTCCACCCCATGCCACTCCTATTCCTGACTGCAGATTTCCCACTCCTCCCCCAACTCACTCATTCTTCATCCCTTCCGGCCATGTGGACCCCAAACCCATGGGTGACTGCTATAGGATTGGAGCAAGAAATAGTGCTGCCAAGGTGGCTGATCCACCTGCAACCCTATGGGAGAAGATCAGGGTGTGATGTTCTCCTCTGTGCACAGATCTGAGGTGGCCCAAGGCTGTTAAGGACATTGTGGCTGCTTTAAAAACTTGTTTTGCTTTCAGATAACCTTAAAAAAATAACATTGAGTTTCTAAAGGTTCTAAAATTGCTTGGATTCTCTTATTTCACAGAGGGAATGAAAAACAACCATGCAGTTGACTTAGCTGCTGCCACTTTAACTGTAATGGCTTTGTTTTGGTTTCAGAGAGCTTCTCGCAGTATACACAATGATCAAAATAATAATGGCTTTTTGAAATTCCTGAAGCTTTTTAAAATGGCCGCCTCTCACAGAGGGAATAAAAAATGGTACCTGTGGTGCAATCGTTTGCACACATTTGGAAATCACTGCAGCCAGTCAGAAAGAAACAAATTAATACAACTACAGTTTTCCTGATGGCTGCTTAGCTGAGAGGGATTTTAAGAGTTTTTGGCATTTTCTTGAATAGTCTGTTTTGTGATGAGTGAATTTTGCTCTATCACAACAGTTCAGTTCCAACAAGCTGATAGAATTTCTGTCTATTGAAATGACAAATATACAATAAAATCTATTTTGCTGCTGTTTGAAATGTGAGCAGGTCCATTAAGTGCCTATATCTGGCTTCCAGCACTGGGCAATACCCAATCTTCAAAGGTAATGAGGAAATGCATAACAAAACAAACAAACAAACAAACACTCGCACAATCAAATGGACCTATCAAATTGCATTATAATACTGTACAAGTGGGAGAGTTTATTTTTGATAGCTATGCTAATTACCTTATATTGAGAAGCATCAGATGTATTTATACACAATATCAACATCATTTTGGTTACAAATTTATCCAGTCCTTTCCGTCCACCTTCAGTACTGGTTCTAATGACCTCTTGCAGCAGTTTATTCCAGGCTAAATGCATGCTATGTGCAGAATTGTTTCCTTTTATTTGTTCTAAATTTTCCTACTGCTAATTTAATCAGGTCTCCCACTTCCTTGTATTATAAAGTTAAAACATCTGGAAATGCAGAAGGAAAATATACCTCTTGTCTATATGAAGGCCAGACCCAAGCCCAGCACTTCTGTTACTGTCTCAGCCCTTTAAGGACAGCCATTCTGGTGGTTGTAGCTACCAGTGGGAGATGGGAACTGCAATCTAGAAGTATCACAGGCTGGGGAAGGGACATAAAAAATCCGCCCTTCTGTTCACTGTAGAGACAGAAAGAGACTGGAAGAGACTAGCCACTCACAGCAGATTTTGCAGAGGTTCACAGTACAATAATGTGGGGTCTGCTGAGCAACTTAAGCTTGACTCCATGTTAGTTAAGTTCAGATCATGGATAATGGAAGCTTCCTAACAGTAGGGGAGGGTCCACCAGTGCCCGAATTGTGGCCCCTACTCCCCACACTGCCCCTTCCCCCTGAGGCCCCACCCTTGTGCTGCCCCTTCCCCTGAGGCCCTGCCCCCATGCAGGGCTGGCTCCAGCTTTTTTGCCGCCCCAAGCAGCGGGGGGGGGGGGGGGGGGGAAAGCTGCAATCGGCGGCACTTCGGCGGCAGCTCTACCGCCGCCGCTTCATTGTTTCTTCGGCAGCAGGTCCTTCCCTCTGAGACGGACTGAGGGACCCGCCACCGAAGAGCCGGACGTGCTGCCCCTTTCCATTGGCCGCCCCAAGCACCTGCTTGCTAAGCTGGTGCCTGGAGCCGGCCCTGCCCCCATGCCAATCCTTTCCTGAGGTGCCCCCCCCCCCATTGCTCATCCTTATAGCCGGTAAAAATTGTGAGAGCATAGCCCTCCCACTTTTAAAAGTGGTGGGGCCCTGACACTCTGGCTCCTCCTGTTCCAGTGCCCCTGGTTCAGATACACTCTTGCCCAGGCTAGATTAAGGCATAGGCACAATAAGCATGTGCCTAGGGCTCCTGCTTCCAGCATCTTTTGATGATATCAGAATCTATGCTTTCTTTGCAAATAATTGTTTCTAATCCCCATGGTTATAAACAAGGCTAATCCGTAGGTTCATGTATTATAAGGCCAGAAGGGACCGCTGTAATCATCTACTGTATAACTTCAGGACTTCACTGAAATAATTCCTGTTTGAACTAGAACATTTAGAGCCTTATTTCCTGTCTGACTTTCTCTAGTTTCACCTTCGAGTTGTTGGCTCTTTTTATACCTTTGTCTGCCAGATTGAAGAGCCCTCTGTTATCCTATTTCTGTCCCCTGTGTAGGACAGATTGTGATCAAGTCACCCTTAACCTTTGTTAAACTAAAATGACTGAGCTCCCTGAGGCTATCACTATAAGGCATGTTTTCCAATGTGGCTCTTCTCTGGACCCTCTCCAGTATATTAACATCCTTGACATCCTACTTGAATTATGGACACCAGAACTGGACACAGTGTTCCAGCAGTGGTCACGCCAGTGCCAAATACTCCTACTCAATAGTCCCCTGTTTGTGTATCCAAGCATTGCATTACCGCTTTTGGCCACAGCATTGCACTGGGAGCTCATATTCAGCTGATTGTCCACCATGACTCCCAAGTCACTTCTTCCCATGTAGAGTCCCCCATCATGTAGGTATGACTGACATTCTTTGTTCCTAGATGCATAACTTTACATGTGACTGGATTAAAAGGCATATTGTTTGCTTGCATCCAGCTTACAAAGTGATCTAGATTGCTCTCTATCAGCGACCTGTCCTCTTCATTATTTATCAATCCTCCAATGTTTGTCTCCTCTGTAAACTTTGTCAGTGATGATATTATGTTTTCTTCCAGGTCATTGATAAAACTGTTAAATAGCACAGGGCCAAGAACCCATCCTTGTGAAACACACCCACTTGATGATGATCAGTTACAATGCCATTTTGAGACCTGTCATTTATCCAGTTTTTAATCCATTTGATGTGTGCCATGTTAATTTTGTATTGTTCTAGTTCTTTAATCAAAATATTATATGGTACCAAGTCAAATGCCTTATAGAAATCTAAGTGTATTACATCAAATTACCGAGGCAGTGATGGCTGCATGAGTTTACAGAGACCCTCCATGAGATGGAGGAGCAGCTGCCATTAGAGCCAGAGGGGAAACTGCTTAGCAATATGCCCACCACTGGCCAGGCCTGTTCCATACTGTTTAGGAGTGCTTGCTGGTTGGGGGTCTTGGGGCTCTATGGAATTGGTTTCCTCTTTGTGCACCACATGGGTCCATTCTTTGCCTCTGACTTTTAGGCTGCATAGGTTGGAATGAAAAGGGGAAAAGGTGATGCCAAACTCCAGCCACTCACGGCACCAAACTGAGACACCACTCACCGCAGATTGTACATATCTGTGGTCTTTTCTATCCTTGCTTCTGTGCTTTTATATCAGTGACGAGATTTTAATGATGTCAATTTTTAAAGATACTATCATTGAGCATGTTAGCTAATGCCTTACTGAAATGGCTGGGGAAATTTATACCGCTCTGCTCTTGTTTCAGGCTTTCTGCAGATACAGGCAGGAATTGCTGTAGCGGCTTATACTTAGTTTTCTCCACAACCATAAGGGCCAGAATTTCAGATTCTGGAGAACAAGGCAGCAGCCTAAATAAATAAATTAAATAAAGGTGCAGGGTCCCTCACCTGCTACAACATAGCCGAGTTTGAGCCCTGCTAGAGACGATATGGTTCTACCCCTGCAATCAAGGGGAAAGACTTCAATCAGAGGCAGAGACTGGGTGAAAAGGCAAAGATAAACAGGCTCTTGAGAGAGCTCTGACCCAGCAAAGGAACTTCACATTCCATTTGGACTCTTGTTTGGGACTTCATTATCTCAGGGGAGGACTTTAAAGTTTGGCTGGAGAGCTAAACTAATTGCTGAAAGTGGGAAAAACAGAGACCTGGGTCCATTCAGACAGGGGACAAGGTAAGACACCCTTCCCCCCACACTCATAGCTAGATAAATAAAGATGCACTTATGGAATTGTGTGTGTGTGTGATTTAGTGAAGCTAATCACTTATGCCTCAAGCCATTCCTTACTGCGCCATTTTCTCAGTAACAATAGGAACCCTGCTGATTTAATAGTGAGGGGTGGAGAAGAACCAAGGTCAGAAGTTCTCCTGTAGCTGTGTTCCAGAGTGTAGACACACACTTCTTTCTCCTCTAAAATCCAAGCAAGTACTTAGATATTTTAAAATGTGGCATTAGCTGTATCAGACCCTTACCCCATCTACCTGAATGCATAAGATATATAACTAAGGAAACAAAGTATGCTGTGGATGTGTTGGTCTGGAAAGATTCTTGATACATTCACATGTTATGGATTTGCTCCTAAGTAGTCCTCCACTATAAAGGAGTAGCAGTATTTATCAAAGAGAGAAAAATACCAAAGCAGCCACTGGCACATCTGTGCTGAGATGTTGAACCTCTCTCCTCATCTGCTTAAATGGGCCATGATGACAGCACTTATGTACACTAAAAAGGATTGTATTGAGGCGCTGGAAAAAAACAACCTGTTAAAATGAAGATGACTGGCTCGCTATTCTGACTGCAACTGCATGATTTGAAAGATAATATACTCAAAGATGATTAAACTAAGGAATCATAACTATCGGTGGAACCAATTTTATTAACACCGAACAGGAATGCACAGTATTGTACAAGTGAGAGGAATCTTTATGTTTCTTGTAATGGAGATTACAAACTTAATGATTATTATACTACTAAAACTGTACACTAATATGAGAGCAAGTTTTGGGGGTCAGAGTAAATGCTGCTTGCTTTGTATTACATGCATTTATGTCTTCATTTACTACACCAATTCTCTCATTATTTCCTCATCATCTGCTATTCATGAGCTTAATCCCTTTGGCTGACATTCCCATCCTCCTTATTAACGGACAATCAATATTACATCATCTTATTCGCTGCAATTCCTCATACATGATGAGATACATTTGAGTAGGTTCCTTCGGGACTTATTTTCCAACTCGCCTGTGCCTGAATCCATAAGGAAATGAGAACGCTATGCAAAATATCTAAATACGACTGGAGTGCAGCCCAGGCAACATTATCACAGTGCCTTAACTAATCTTTATGTGAGATGATGTCTGTAAGGAATCCATATGCTGCTATTTGTGCTCGCAGACAAGAGTAATAAACAATTAATGAGGAAACAAGTAACAAATTAACTGAGACCATCCCTAAATTAAAAGGCTCACTTCTGATATATTGTATAGGATTGTGGGGGATATAATTTATGGTGTTTATAGTAGTTCAGTGAGGAAAGAGGAAGAAAACATGATGTCTTATATTGAAAATAACAGGGCAAGTTCTGCTCTCAGTTACACTGGTATAAATCTGGAGTAAGTCCACAGAAGTAATCGAGTTGCTCTGTATTTATATTAGTGTAGCAGAGCAAAATCTATCCCTATAGGCTTAAAAAATGGAGTCTTCCAGAAAACAAACAGTAATATTGATCGTCAAGCAGGGACTCCTAATAGCCTCAATGCAGCAGCAGCAGCAATAATTGGCCTTAGTTCTGTAAATACATGTTGGTGTAGTGACATGATAGTTCTCATAGCTCTGGTCCTTGTAGATATGTTATGGTAAATTGATATAGTGATTAAACTCCAGTAATGTATTATAGATATACTGCACTTTTGTTTTCTGGCCTTTCACATACCGCAGGTCTGTAGGCAGGATTGCTGGACGAAAGAGAGACCTTCTACCTTGCAGAAATTTATCTTCAACTGATTCCAGATTAAAAACTGACCTCTATAAATATTTTGTTTCGCTTGGTTTTTCATTTGATTTCCTGAGTCAGTACTCCCCACCTTCCCTCTCCCTCGCCGGTGCCTCGTGCTCCCGGGCTATGTGACAAAAGAAAGCTATCTAATTGAAATCTAATAAAAGCCTCCTACATGATTTGGGACTGCGTAGGAGAGGGAGATTTTTTAAAACAAACTTTACTGCTATGGTGTATGGGTAGCTTAATAGGATTTTCTTCTTTGTGAATCTGAGTTTTCAATAAAACAACCTGAGATTAAGGAAGGATGCAAAGATTTTATTTATTTTGGGGTCCAAGGACTCCAGCCCTTTAAGTATGTTCTTTTTCACCCTGCATCGTCTCAAGAAAGGGCACATGCCAAGGGAGATCTCACACCTTAGAAGTAAAGTGAGGTTGCAGGGCTTTTGTTCATTTATTTAAGGCCACCATTTCCCCTTCCCTGCACCTCACTCCACCTGCAATTCTACCTCTACCCATCTTTCCTACCCCAAATTTCTTTCAACTGTGCTCAAGTTTTACTTATAATCCTCCAAGACTATGGTTCTTCTTTCTAGAGAGTGGCAAAGAGGTGTGTCAGAGTGACGCAGACTAGACCATGATCACAGTACATCTGCTGCACTGCCTTATCAGAGGAGCTACAGGAACAGCCTTGATGAAAAACCAGGGCCAGGGCTGGCTCTAACTTTTTTGCTGCCCCAGGCAAAAAAGAAGAGCGCCGCCCCGCCGTAAGACCCCCCCCCCCCCCCCCCCCCCCCCCCCCCCCCCCCCCCCCCCCCCGCCCCCCGCCGGGCCGCCCAAATCCCCGGAGTGCCACGCCGGGCTGGCCAAACCCCCGCCCCTCCAAGCGCCGGGCTGGGCTGGGCTGGGCTGGGCCGGGCCGGCCAAACCCCTGGAGCGCCGCGCCGGGCCACCCAAACCCCCGAGCGCCGCGCCAGACTGCCCGAACCCCTGCCTCCCCCAAGCGCCGCCCCACCCCACCCAAACATCCCCCACGCTGCCCGGCCAAAACAAACAAAAAAACCCCTCGAGCACTGCCGCGTCGAACAAAAAAACCCCACCGCGAGCGCCCCCCGCCACCCCAACATTGGCCGCCCCTTCTAAGGTGTCGCCCCAAGCATGTGCTTGGTCGGCTGGTGCCTGGAGCTGGCCCTGACCAGGGCCACTCAGTTGAAAAGAGCTGGGAGAGCCTCTTAATAAATGATCATTTTGTGATCCTTCAGTGTTCTTTAGGGCAACATATGTTCTTCCTAAACATATGTCCTAAAACAGGCAGCACTAGACCAGAAGCTCATGTAAAAGATAAGCAATGATTTGTAGTATATGTTATGTGTTGGTAGTCCATCGCTGTGCTGCTGACGTTATTTTCACAGTTCTCATCTATGGGTATGCATATGACTCCAAAGTCCAAACCCTGATGCACAGAGTCTGCCGCACTGAGGGCATGGGAAGTCTGCATTTATGATGTTTGATGATGCAGCTCTGTGGTGCCTTTCACGTGCAGCCTGGAGATGAATTTGTCGATCCTGCTCAAACCTGTTACATGCTGATCTTGTCAGAGACCACCAGTGAGTCCTGATCTGAGCCATTTGCTCAAGTTCTTTGGGACTGATGCCAGTCCATTGAAGATTGCTCTTCAGATTACCTTTGAGTCGCTTATATGGACAACCCTGCTTTTTTTTGCCATGACTCAGCTCCCTATACAGGATCTGTTTTGGGAGACAGTGGTCTTCCATTCTGATGACATGCCTGGTCCACCTAAGTTGTGTTCTCAGTAACATTTCCTCAATATTGGTTGTGTTTGCTCTCTCAAGGACCTTAATATTAGTCACTCTGTCCTGCCAGTGAATGCTCATTATTGAGCAGAGGGAGCGCATGTGAAATTGCTCAAGCTGTTTAATTTGACGTCTATAAAGAGTCCACATCTCAGATCCATAAAAGAGAGATGTTAGAACCACTGCACTGTACATTTTCAATTTGGTGTAGAGACGAATGTTGTGTTGTAACATGGCACACATCAAATGGATTAAAAACTGGATAAATGACAGGTCTCAAAATGGCATTGTAACTGATCATCATCAAGTGGGTGTGTTTCACAAGGATGGCCATGTTAATTTTGTATTGTTCTAGTTCCTCCATAGGCATGTTATTGTCTATTATGGAGGTTTTAAACCTTCCTCTGAGGCATCTGGCCATTGTCACTAGAAGGATACTGGATTAGGTGGCCTCTGATTTGGTCTGGCAGTTTCTCTCTTCTTAATGTTTTCTGAATTGAGCTAAAAGCCTCTCTCTTCCCCTTGCCTGGCCCGTACAGCATCAAATCCCTGAGTCCTGTCCCCCACACCATGCAGAGGCTTCACACCATCTGCCCAGCTCCCAACACCTAGCCTCTCCCCCTTCACAGAGGAACCACATCAATTCTGTTGCTTGGGTTGCCTCTGCACCTGCAGAGGAAGGTGTTTGCGTTTGGCCAGGATGAATACATCACTGATTAAGAAGTGTCAGAAAACATTTGGGTGAACGGCTGCAAGCTTGTATAGACTTAATGAAGCTTGAGTGAAATGAGGCTACTGCTGCTCTTAGCCCCACCTCTGCCAATACTGGATCAATATGGATTTTTCAAGAGAAATCCTCAAATCTGTGCTTTGTGTGTCATGAAGCCACTGTGATGACTCAGGCGCAGGGATGGAGCGGCACCAATATGTGTAACAGAACGCTGCTGATGTTACATTGTGCCGCATCCTGTAAAGCTTTGCTGTGAATGAATGCTGTAAGATTATCACCTCTTTAGAAATTGCTGGCATTGTCCCTCAAGTAATATTTCTGATGAGCTATAAAGCCCCAGGGCTCAATTCGCCTGCTGACGTAACCTAGGCTACAGTCTCCAGGGAGTTGAAGGGCTGCAGAGAGTGGCTGTGCAGTGGTGTGAGCCCCCTGCTCCACTGGGGGCAGGTTACACAGCCTCTCAGTGCCTGGTGCTGGCCAGGGAATGCATTGATTCAAGGCTACTTAGCCCCAGTCTGAATGTAAAGTTGCCCATCCTGGTGGTAAGCCTGGGAAAGGTGGCAGTGGTAGCATTGTATTTCCTCTCCTGGGATGTTGTTTCCCTCCTCAAAGCAGCTGCCCCAACAGACCCAGAGACCCTGGGCCCATTGAGGTGAATCTGAAACCTAATGTGCAAAGCACAAGTGAGACTTGGAGATAGAGAGAATTTGTCCAGCTGTTAGGGCACTAGCTTGGTACTCAGGATAGCGAGGTTCCCTTTCCTATTCTGCCACATACTTCCTGTGTGATCTTGGGCCAGTCACTTAGGCTCTGTTTCTCAGTTCACCATCTGTAAAATGGAGATGATGATAGCAGTATTTCCTCCCAGGGGTGTGGCAATGAGAAATACATTAGAGTGGGAGGTGCTCTGATAGTACAGTGATAAGGGCCACGCAAGTACCTAAGATAACTACCCAGAACTGGATAAACTAAAACTGGCTTACTGATGTGTGGTCAGTCATCAGCAATTCAGTACCTGAGCCTATAAACCCTTCCTCATGCAGGGAGTGCACTGGGTCCAATTTTGCCACTTTTAGTCATAACTAGTAGCACTTACATCTGTGAGTTGTTCCCTTGACTACAATGAGGCAACTTAGGTGAGTAAGGGCTAGTGTTTAAAGGATCAGGCCCTTAATTTGCAGCAGTGCTCATATTTCAACTATGAACTGGGTAGCTTTCCGCTGTAGAAGAATTTGGACACAGCACACAGTGTTGCAGCATTCTGCTAAAGCAATGAATGATTCATTGCTGGTTGTGACAGGAAAGCCTCGGGCTTGTCTACACTTGGAAATTTACGGAAATAACTATTCTGGAATAGCTATTTTGGTAAATTTCCAAGTGTAGACAAGCCCTAAGCTTTCCATTGACAGCAGAAACATCTGGTAACCTAGACACCGGACAGTCACATACTGTTTGTGCTGAAATATATGAAAGGCCTTTGAAAACTGTAAACTTTTTTTTTTTTAAATACAATGCTTCAGAATCATGAAAACTCATTTCACCTCCGAGACAGGGGAAGCACAATGAGGGTGACATTATATTTCAAGAGTCCAGACAGAAGGTGAGCCTTGGAATTTCTGAAAATCAGAGTGAGCCATATAGAGATCACTAACAAAGCAGAAACCACTGTCTGTCAAGTCAATTCCCCTACCTAGGTAGTTTTATTTTAGCAAATTACTAAACTGTGATTTTTTGGGGGGAGGGGGAGAGGGAGGGGAGAGGAGGGAATGTGTGTCAAAAATACTTGTAGTCAGAACATAACCAGTAGGCCCGGCATGAAAGATTTTTGAAGAGACCCAGAAACCTAAATGAGTGGCCACAGCATACCAGATTATTAACACCCAGGTCAAGGACAGAACAGCAACCACACAGTAAAACTTGTTTTCAAATCCAATGCATGGTACAATAGTTTCAGCAAATAATATACCATTGGGGCATCTGTGCCCACTACTGTTTTAGGATGCCCTATTTTCCCTGGCTCCTGAAGCCTTCCCCTGATATCAGAGCAGCTGGCAGAAGAAGCTTTAATCGCACACTCAGCAGTTGCAGGACGGTTGTGGAATGTGTACTTGGTTGGCTGAAGGCAAGATGGAGCTGCCTGCAAAACTGTCTGGATACTAATCTGGCCAATGCACTCCCTACATTGGAAAGCCATCTGCTTGATCCCCTCCTCCTCCACCTCTTATACAGGTGCTGATTTTGGGTGATCTCCCAAAATCATGCTCCTTCCTGCCCTCACATCAGAGGGCAACCACAACCCTGGTATGATCCTCTGGCCAGCTAGCAGCACACTGGGATGGCATCTTCTCACATTGTTTGGCTGAGCTGTGCAGAAATGGAGCAGGCTGCATGGAATGACAGGGTAAATGACCAGGTATGTACAAACCAGCAGGTAGCTTTTCAGGCACAGGAGGTGATTGGAAAAAGGGACAGAAAATACAGCCTTGGGGAATTATGGGATGGCATCATTGGACTATTAGGGTATGGCTATGCTGCAGCTGGGAATGCACCTCCCAGCTCAGGTAGACAGACTGGCACTAGCTCGGCTAGAGCTAGCATTCTAAAAATAGCACTGTGGCCACTGTGACATGGGCAGTGCCTCAGGCTAGCCACCCCAATCCAAGCCTGCCTGACACCTTGGTCTGAGCTCAGTTAGCTAGCTCAAACCTCTGCTGGTGCTGCAAGGTCCACAATGCTATTTTTAGTGTGCTAGCTCAAGCCAACCTAGCGCAAGTCTGTTTACCTGGTCCCGGATGCATAATCCCAGTTGCACTGTAGGCATACCCTTAAAACCTGAACATCATAACCCAGGCTTCAGCTGCAAGCTTGCTACAAAACGGATGGGTTAGAACCTGCCTTTAAGCCAAACCCAGGAGCTAACCTATAACCCCAGCTGGGCAAGCAAACCCAGGTTCAAGGGTTTAGTGTGTGGATGGTAGGGGAGTTTGGGCTAAAACCCAGGTAAGAGCCCAGGTTAACTCTGCAGTGAAGACATTGACTAATTGAGAACAATTGTGAATCCAGATATACAGTTCCACTTGGAGAACTAGAGGGTTCATGACATCACAAAACACCGAAGGCTGAAAGGAAAGAGACCTGATCAATTCAGAGGGGAGTGATTTTTATTCTGATTGTTTAAACTCTTTGGTGTTTGATTTTGTTTTCTCCGGTGCCTGCAGAAACAGCTGCAAGAAAAACTCTTTTGTTAAAAGCATCCCTCCTTTTTTTGGTGAGGGCTGAGAGGATTCACATTCCAAGGTCTGTCCTCAAAGGGAACCCTCCAGCAAAAGAGGGAAGACCCAGTATGGTGTTCCTGCTATTTCTAAGGTAAAAATGAGCAGCAAATAACAAGACAAAGTAAATCCTTTCAGTCTTCATTATGGATAATAAGAGAGCAAACAGGGGCACACACTCAATTTCTTCCCCTTTTTAGGTCACCTTTAAAAAACTATAGCTGTTGGCAATAACGGTGCTAGTTCCACCCTTTGGGTTCCATCCCTTTTCATGAAGCTGGAATCCCAGATCCAACTATGACTGGGAAAGGAACCAACGATAAATGAGCCATTTTATTATCTGTTCAATAGACTTTGTTGTCTGGCTTTTAAAATATCTCTCTGGGCTAATATATGCAGTAATGACAGTTTAGGCTCTTAATGGATAAGAAAAACATAAACTGCAATGCACAGACAGGTTTTACACTGTCCGCTAACAGTCCATTTCAAGGCGTTGTAAACTGGCAAGAACACATTAAGATCTATGCATATTGCTGGAGAAAGTGTAACTGGGGAAATGACCTGAACATCTCACATGGTTCTGCCCTCAGACAAGTGCGTCTGAGAAAACATGAATGTTTATACTCAGGTCTGGGGTCATTTTTGAGACTCAAGGGAAGATGTTAGGACAGGACAGTCCTGGGTGTCAGAAATCAGGGCCTGGAGCACTGCCAGTCTCTGGGCAACCTAAAGAGTGCAGCTGATTGGTAGGAAGAGTCAGCAGACCAGCTCTTAAGTCCGGCGGCAGTAGTTCAATGGCTGATGAAAGTGTTTGCTCTGAGCTGTGATAGCCCCTGTCCCTGCCTTGCCTCGCTCCTGGTAACCTGGCTCTGCCTCTTGGTTCTGGCATCTGGCCTATGACTCCAGCTCTGACCCTGGGCTTCTATTTCTGGCAACTGACTCCTGCTCTAACAACAAGGCCTGACTCCTTCTCTGAGCACCAGGCATGACTGCCTACATCCTGGTCTCTGACACTGGGAGAGAAAGACTCCCAAGATTGATGGGCATAGAATTCTTAAATAAACAGAAAAAGATACATGTTCTACAGTGGAACACAATACATGCCGATCTCAGTGAAACACAACATCGTATTCAAATCAAAACTCCCCTAAGTGGAAGCTGTTCCTTGAACCCAAGTGGTTTGGCTGATGGAGTTCATGTAGCTGGCTCCCTAAACCCTTCCAACAACACTTTGTCCCCAAGCACAATTCTAGCACATTAGTGCAGTACTGACTCAGAGTGTCACTGACTCTCAACTTCACTTTCCAGAAACCCTAATTACGTTCAGTCTCAATCACTGTAGAAGAACTGATGAGCTTCCCTGCAGGAAGTGGCACGACTATACAGTATTTTAAAAAAGGAATACACTGGATCTACAAAATGAGGGTGAAGGTCAGTCCTGGTCTCAGCAGGTGTAACCCTATTGACTTTGGAACACCAGGACTGAAATTGGTCCTGAGACTTGAACACCAGAAGGAAATTGGAGACCATTTTTAACACAATATGCTCTAGGGTCTCAAGAGGCAACAATTCAAGTTATAAGGAAAATGTAACTTCTCCACTATATGAAGGCAATGATGCTATTATTTTCAAGGTATATATTTCAGCTGATTGGCTGCATTTTATATATGAGCTACATATAATTATGGTAAGAGGGGAATTCAAAGAGCTAGAATGAGAGACATTTCACTGATAGAGTATAAAAAACTGAGATTTAACTTCTTATGTACGTGTTTATTCCGGGAGTCTGAATTAATGAAGCTACTGTTTTCATAATCATCACTATTCTCTGTGTACCCGCCTTCAAAATTCAACATTCCCTGGAAAACTGATGCTGGCTCATGAATAGGCAATTAGATGTTTCCTTCTTCCAGACTTCAGGAGGAGGAGGATGCCCTGTGGGATGTCTCCTCACTTCTGGAAAATGTAACTTGTAAACGTGAATTGTACATTTTATTCTTCATAATACTCTTTAAGTAGGAATAACTTTAAGATAATATAAGACAAATTTCCCTGCAGAGGCCTAGAAAAGAGATGTGCACAGGTCTAGTGCTAGAGTTTTTAACAGTAGTCAGGGATCTGGACAAACTGGAGAAATGATCTGAAGTACATGGAATGAATTTCAATAAGGATAAATGCAAAGTGCTCCACAATCAGGAACAATCAGTTGCACACATACAAAATGGGAAATGACTGTGTAGGAAGGAGTACTGCAGAAAGGGATCTGGGGGTCACAGTGTATCACAAGCTAAATATGAGTCAACGTTGTAACACTGTTGCAAAAAAAAGCGAACATCATTCTGGGATGTTGTAATGGTCCCTCACTCTCCCTTGGGGAGGGAGGCCACACAGTTCAGTCCTGTCTGGCCAGAACCAGAGTCCTCAGGATAGTCAAGAGCCCACAATAGGGCTGGGTGACCAAGAGTCACAGTCAGGCTTTAGCCTGAGCTTGGACGGCTCAAGCTGCCAGCCCTTAAACAGAGTCTATAACTGAGCTGGGTCTGGGCTTGAGGAGGCTCAGGCAGCCAGCAACAAATAGTCTCAGGGCGGGCTTTAGCCTGGACGGAGCTCAGGCAACCAGCAAACAAACAGTCTACTGGTAGGGGGCTGGTAAGGGAGGCTCCATCTCCAGCGCAGGAGCTTCTCAGAGAAGTGTAGGGAGTTGGCCACCCCAGGAGGGTGTGGCAGAGGGATGTGGGCCCACTCTACTCATCTGTGTCCCAGCCCAGGGCCCTGGCAGGGGCAGGATCGGCTGCCCCTGCATTGGCAGGGATCCAGCTGCAACATGCTGACTGAGCCACAGCCGGTTGCACTGGGGCTGCCCCTGGGCTACTTCCTGCCTCCCCGGGGTTTGGTACCTGTGGCCTCCAGACCTCTTCCGGTTCCTTGGGGTACGCTCCAGGCACTCCAGGCCAGTCCTTGTTGGTGTCTGGGGACCGGGAACAGCCAAGCATAGGTTCCCCTCTGGGACACTGCAGAACAGGCGAAGCGTCCTTCTCCTCTGCAGGTTCTTCCCCAATTGTGCTGCAGGGCCTGCCTTTTATACTTCCGGCCACGCCCCGGTATTTCCGGTGAGGGGGGCGGGGTAATCTAGGCTCTGCCCTCCATGGGGAGCGTAATGGTCCCTTGCTCTCCCGTGGGGAGGGAGGCCACTCAGCCTCATTACAGACATATTTGCGGGGCCATACTGGGTCAGACCAAAGGCCCATCTAGCCCAGTATCCTGTTGTAAGCAAGACACAAGAAGTAATTCTTCTGCTCTACTCCATGCTGATTAGGCCTCAACTGGAGTATTGTGTCCAGCTCTGGGCCCTGCATTTCAGGAAAGATGTGGACAAATTGGAGAAAGTCCAGAGAAGAGCAACAAAAATGATTAAAGGTCTAGAAAACATGACCTATGAGGGAAGATTGAAAAATTTGGATTTGTTTAGTCTGGAGAAGAGGAGACTGAGAGGGGAAATGATAACAGTTTTCAAGTACATAATAATTTGTTACAGGGAGGGAGAAAAATTGTTCTCGTCAACCTCTGAGGATAGGACAAGAAGCAAAGGGCTTAAATTTCAGCAAGGACAGTTTAGGTTGGACATTAAGAAAAACTTCCTAACTGTCAGGGTAGTTAAGCACTGGAATAAATTGTCTAGGGAGATTGTGGAATCTCCATCATTGGAGATTTTTCAGAGCAGGTTAAACAAACACCTGTCAGGGATGGTCTATATAATAGTCCTGCCATGAGTACAGGGAACTGGACTAAATGACCTCTCGAGGTCCCGTCCAGTCCTACGATTCTATGATGTATCAGATATGAGTGGAAAACTTTATAATTAGGTCTGAAGGAAATCTTGATAGTGCACTCAAAGTCATCAGCTTATGGCTAAACCAGAGAGTAGGGTGGAGAATTGACTGTCCCAGCTGGAGAGATACAATGGTGTTGAGTATGGTCTGAAAGACTGCATAGATATGAATGGGTTTCACTGCAGTTCATAAGCTAGATACTGTACCTGGGTGTTGCAGTGGTACATGTTAGAAATGCTGGCAGATGGATGAGTCAACAGAACAGTAGCAGCAAAGGGGTTTAAAACAATTCTAGACAAAAAACCAAGATCCAGGTGTACAAGACAATTGTTGTTCCTACACTCCTCTATGGATGTGAAACCTGGGTGACCTATAGACAGCATCTCAAGAGTATGGAGAGGTATCACTAACGATGCCTTCGGAAGATTCTTCATGTCAAGTGACAAGATCGCTGCACTAATGCCAGAACCTCACTGCAGCCAATGTCACCAGCATTGAAGCAATGATCCTCATGCACCAACTTCACTGGGCTGGACATTGTGTGCAGATGCCAGACTCTCGGCTCCCAAAACAGGTCCTCTACTCTCAGCTCACCTATGGTCAGAGATCCCGCAGCGGTCTGAGGAAATGCTACAAAGACACACTGGGAGGAGCAAGCCACTGACTGACTCCAGTGGGGCCATATCCTCCATCAGGCAGTGGCCTGCTTTGAGGAGAAGCGCCTTGCCCTCAAAGCTGAAAAGAGAGAGAGAAGGAAGGAAAAAGAAAGAACATTCTCCCAGCAGGCAGCTGGCCTGCCTCGAAATGTCTTTATCTTCTGCGGGTGGATTTGCGGTTCCAGGATCGGACTCCTGAGTCATCTCAGGACCCATATGTAATTCCATGGTAGAGATCATCCTCGAATTGAGGGATCGCCAATCATCAATCATCAGACAATATTACTTTATTGGTGTGGCAAGAGAGAATCCTCAGGTACGTGATCAGCAGGGCCGGCTCTAGGTTTTTTGTCACCCCAAGCAAAAAAAATTTTGAGCACCTCCCCCCTTTTTTTGGCTTTTACACGTTTACACATCACCTGATTTGCATTGTTTTTCACTCTGCTCAGTAATGGCTGATGCTGGTTCTTTAACCTCATTCCAAGGGCATCTCTCAGATTCAAAAGAAAGATGGGGCTTGTTTTCCTTACTTGGTTTATTGGGGGCAACTTGCATTATTAAAGGAGAATCTCTTTTGCATTTGCTCTTCTTTCAGCGCATGCCCCTCCAACTTCACTTCCCACTGAAGCGGGGTGGTTACCCCGCTCCTGCCCTGGAGGGCTTAAAACAGCCCTGGGGGAAGGTTGTGGCTGGGAACTGCTAAGCTGGGCTGATTGGGAAGTGGCTGCAGCTGGGCCATGCCCCAGTCAGGCCACAACTGGCCTGTATAAAAAGGCTTGAGCCAGGAGCTCAAGCAGACAGTCTGTCTTTGTTTGTAGAGGGAGATAGGCCTGGCTGCAGGAGCTAGAGATAGGAGAGCTGAGTGAAGCAGGGCTGGGGAAAGGCAGAGGAGCTGGGGAGCTCTAGCCTGGAAAGCCCCAGGCTGCGGCCTAGCATTGGGCTAATAGGTACTAGGGGTTGCAAAGGGCAGCCCAGGGGTAGGCAAAGGCAGCAGGTCCAAACCCAACCTTGCCTATGATGAATGGCTGATACTGCAGTCTGCCCCAGGGCATGGGGCTAGACAACGACTGGCAGTAGCCTTATACTGAGGCGAGGTGGGAATAGTGGGTAGGGGTTCCCTGGGGAGGGGAGACCCTAAGACTGAGGGGTTACTGCCAGGGGCAGCACCCCAGGTAAAAGGGCACCGGGGTCCAGGGAGGGACACAGGGGCCAGAGGACAGGCGGACCACCGGCCTGCAGAGGGCGCTCTGGAGCTGGAACAAGCTAATTCCCGGAAGTCACCAGCAGGAGGCGCCGCAGGGATGAGTCTGCTCCTCTACGCCCACCCAGACTTGTAGCGAGATCAGAGAATTTCACTCCTTAAAGTCTAAAAACCACGAGTGTTTCTTTCCCCCACTTCTCTCTCCTTTCAGTAAAAGACTCCTGGTGTCTTTTCCTTTCATCTTAATTGGAAGGAATGTCCCCTGACCCCCCAGTCCCGCTTTCCCATCATCACCATCCTTCCAGTGACCTGCTCCTGTAGCGAATGCCTCACATGTCTAGGGTTGTAAAATATCCTACAAATCAAAAGGGAAGTGGGGGTAGGGGGCATTAGGACAACGGGGTCTGGGGACGCCACTCAGTCTGTCCCAGAGACATGAAAAAAACCTCACCTGGACAGTTCAGCTCCTAAATCTCTCTCTCCTCTTCCCCAAAACTAGCGGGGTTTGCATCCAAGCAGCTGTGAATTACACTTAATGCTGGGGATGTTTTTTTGTTTGTTGTTTTACCGCAGCTAGACAATAATCCGCACGAGTTACTGGATGCTCTTTTGCTAGCAGGGCTGCACTTTAAGGCGCTTGGGTTTGAGTATCCCCTTCCCCTTTTGCGGCTCTGATCGCTCTGCAAAAAGACCAAAGGAAAGCAGTGGCCGATCCTCAGCTGGTGTGAATTGACATTGACTTCAGCTCTGACCATTCCCACCATCTGAGGAGCTTCCCCCAAAGGTACACCTAGCAGAGTGACACGGGTCCAGGACTCTCTCCGCCACCCGAGGCCCCAATCCTGCTCTCATGAGAGCAAAGTCAGCACAGATCCCAGTTGATCCCTGCATGACTCTGTCGGATTGGGTTCCTGAGCATGACTGGCTGAGGGAGTCCCAACAGGTATAAACAGCAGACTGCCCCAGACCGAGACTGAGTTTTCTCTCCTTTGACATCCAATGAGCTCTTCCACATGGTGAACAGGGCGATTATTTGCAGGACCAAGTGACCCACTCTTAAAACCCCCATAGACCACATCCAACTACACAACCTGCCTTCCCTAGACTCTGCCCTGCTGGATGGACAGGGGAGGACAAAACCCTGCATTAGCAGGGTCATTTTCCTCTCTCTCCCCTGATCTAGCACCTGCAATGAAAACGTGGCTGAGAAGTGCAACAGCCCAGTGGACGCTGATGCGCTGAGCAGAACCACAGGCCCATTCCTGAGCTTGGATCCCCTCCATGAGCAGAAAAGTGCCAGCTCTGGAGGAACATTGTCAGCAAGGACCCTGCCCTAGTATTGAACTGATCCGGATCCCCGCCAATCCGTTGTCGATTCCTTCCCCAGGAGTTTATAAGAATGTCTGAACAGGATCTATACATCTGTTGTGGCCCCCCATTGTCAGCTACACCCTGACATGGGGGAGCTCTCCCAGGGCATGTGTTGTGCGGGGTCTCACCACCCGTCATGAGCTCGGGGAAGGAGCAAGGCTGGAAATAGGATGGTGGAGTCCTCACTCTCCAACACTTCCTGGGGCGAAACTCCCATTGACTGCCTGGGGAGGGGAGGAGAAGAGGCTCCATCCCCGCGCCTTTTCATACAGCCCTGCAAAGCACGTGCCCCTGGTAGATCTTGTATTCATCTGGATGTGCCCGCACAGGAGAGGGAGAGAGCCAATTGCCTCGCGTCTTTCCTATGACAAGGGCTGCACCTGCCTGTCTCTCCGGGCCACTGCTTGGCAGAGGGGCTGTGTTTAGGTGGGAGCACGTGTGGATCCATGGTTGCAAGCCAGCACCAGGGACAGCAGCTCAGGAAAGTGCTTGGTTCTTAGACAAGCAAAGAACACGCAGGGGGAGTTAGCCTGGCCTTGACTCTCCTGGCCATTGCCAGAGTAGCATGGAATGAGCCTGGGATGGCGGCCTGGTGTCGCCTTTCATAGGAGTGTGTTTGAGTCTGACAGTTACGTTCATGTGAGTCTTTGCTTCTCCCAAAGCCACCTGGGTGGAAGCACCGGGATGCTGAAGAAATACGGACACACAGGGAGAGAGGAGATTGCCTCTCCTGGAAAAGTGTCCTTATGCCCTGTCCCTCCGATGCAGTCCCTGTTTCTTTAGAGTCATGTCTTCTTTTGACACTGCTCTGTCAGATCAAGCGCCTTTGGCTAGGGCAGCCTGCGACAGCATTAGAGAGCGATGGGGGGAATTGGGCTCCAGCGGTGATGGTGGGGCAGAAATGGGGCTGGCTACATCAGCCTGACCCTCTATGTACACTGCTTATTTGTACGGACAGGTCCCCCTAGGTTTCCTTAGGAGCGCCCGGTCTGGAATCTCTCTCTTCATCCAGACACACGAGTGTGAAATATCCTGAACTCTGTGTTAGCCTTGCCAACTTCCAGGCCATATTCGCTTAGAGGACAGGGTCAATGCATGTG
Organism: Trachemys scripta elegans; assembly: GCF_013100865.1. Classification (NCBI taxonomy): domain Eukaryota; kingdom Metazoa; phylum Chordata; order Testudines; family Emydidae; genus Trachemys; species Trachemys scripta. Next base: position 137,753,523 of record NC_048300.1, on the reverse strand, counting down.
GGATCTAGCTGTCATGCTGAACTTCACTCTGGAGATCCATAAACCAGCTGTTTGATCTCTCCCCTCAGGTGCCTTACTACGTTCTTACATTGTAAACCATTGCGGTTACAAGACATCCCAGTGAAGGGACCCTGCATTGACTGACACGTTTGTGCTATCCCCTATGTGCTCGCCTCTTTCAGGATGTGCTGGCCCCTTGTACACCCCCGAAATTCAGGACTGAGGGCTTCTGAGTTTGATGCAAACTGGTTAGCTTGGAAATGGTACTGATTTCCGTTTAAACCCTACATGGATTTGAGCCCAGAGAGGCAAACCTGACTGGAAACAGTGAGGTCTGCGCTCAGAGAGGTTCTTGATTTCAGCTCCATTGGGATTTTGAGAGTGGCCCTGCAAACCCTTCCTAGCCTGAGTAATCCTTACCCCACAAATTGTTCCACCGGAGCCAATGGAGTCAGTCCCATTAGTAAGGATGGCAATATCTTAAAGAGAACTAGATTCTGCAGACGTTTGTCTGGTCCAGCCCTGGGCTCTGTTCCCAGCACCTGAGCTCCTTCTAGCTTTCCATGTGCCCAACTTCTCTTTTCTAGCGGGCAATTGTACAGTAAACCCTGTGAATCTCGAGTAAGCACATGGGCCGGTGCTCTTTTCTTTGCAACATCCGAAAGCCTCAACTCCTGGGAAGAGGATGGCCGGAATGCCGCCCCTGGAAATGTGCCGCCCCAAGCAAGTGCTTGTTTTGTTGGTGCCTAGAGCTGGTCCTGGTGGTCAGAGATAGTGATTCATAGGAAAGTCCTCAGTGTCAGGATGAAAAGTTTGTAAACATCACTGCTGTTTGGGGGAAAAGCAAATATTTCCTACGGGAGATAACTACGAGACCCTGAGCTTTGTCCTGGGCTACTGTGCAAAACTGGTGTGGTGAGCAGCCTTAAGGTGGGCTTTGGCATCTGTGTTTACACAGCTTATCCAGTGGCCTGAACCCACTATTTGGAATAAAGGCCATGGGGGAGGGGCATACGTTTGCCTCAACTAGGGGTTCTGCCCCACCTATCCAGACTTTTCCTGCATGGAGCCTGATTATTCAGGCTTTGTGTGGGTGCAATGAATGGCCCCATAAGAGGTATTATGTCCCTCGGCTGGATTTTTTAATTAATGTTTTTAAACTAGCCAGTTAATGGATGTGTGGGAACATCTTTTTTTCTTTTCCTTTTTATTTGTAGGAGCTGATATGTACCTGGAGGCTTGAATATAAGTTGTCTTGATGTTCTAGGAACTGGATATTAAAGTTGTTGTTTTGTGGTGTTAGCAGTTGCAGAGTTTGTTTTAATTTAAGGCTGACATTTTCTGTAGTTCATCTTATGGCTTGGTATTTTTTTATTTTTTTTTTTTTTTTTGGCCTTAGGAGCAATCACTTGTCCCCGTATGTTCTATTTATGGATTTCTCCTTCCATCCTGTATGAAGCAATGTTTCTGTTTAAAAATAAAAAGTTAGATGGTGGTACATGTATATCTGAGTTGTAAGAGTGCTGAAGGGGGATTTGTAACCCAGCTAACCATTAAAATACATTTAATGGGCCTTTTACCTTCTAAGACTGATTTACGCTTTGTTCTAGACTTAATTTAATTGCCATATTGAATCAATTATCTGCAAATATAAAGGGCATGAAAATTCCCATTAAGAGAGAAAAAATGATAGAATTGCATGAAATGGGAGCAGATGTTATTTTCTTCAAAGAAATTCATTTAAATTAGTTGTATAAAAAAAACTGCAGAAAGGATTGAGGAACCAAGCCTATACTTTCTCTAGGAAAATTAATTTGGAGCAGTTGTGATCAGGAAGTGCACTCCATACTAAAAATTTTACGAATTGTAGTTTCGATTGTAAAATACCATTTAAAAAAATGAGGTAAAGTTACCCATTGATGGGGGGCCAGATAGATTAGACAATAATCAGAAATGAAAATAGCCTCTTCCACCAAATGGCTATAGAAACCTCTGCTCTGAACTCTGAGTTCAGTTGCTGTGTGATGGCTTTCAAGAACTTGTAAATCTGTCCCTGAAATTGCAAGAGAAAAATGACTGCTCCAAGCACTCAGTCGTTGCTTTATCACAAGCGAGTATTTCCATGGTAGATTACCCACCCCCACCCCAGACAACTACCATAAACTTTTGGTGCTATCCATAAAGATAGAGTCGATGATGGGCTTTGTTGTGATGTAGCCAAAGGGAATATTCATTGCACTCTGATTTCCCCCCTCCGCTCCTCTATAGAATATCAAGGTAGAAAGGGACCTCAGGAGGTCATCTAGTACAACCCCCTACTCAAAGCAGGACCAAGCCCCAAACAGATTTTTGCCCCAGATCCCTAAATGGCCCCCTTGAGGATTGAGCTCACAACCCTAGGTTTAGGAAACTAATGCTCAAACCACTGAGCTATCCCTCCCCCTCTAATCTTCAAATGCAGTGCACATCTGGAATGCCTGAAATGGATTGTGCTTTAGTGGCAAGCCCAGAGAAGTGGTAAATCTATTCACGCACTTATATGGCTCCCATCATCCAGTATCCGTGCACCTCACAAATGTGAATTTATCTTTGCAATACCCCAGGACAATTAAACAAAAATAATTAGGAAGCTGGGTAGAAAATATGATAAAAGAATTGGGAAGGGGAAAAAACAATCTAAGGGATGCACAGGAGCAAATTCTGTTTCCTTCCACACCATTCTCTCCTGTAATTTCTTCCCAGCTTTAATTATCAAAGGTGAGGGGAATGGGGGAGGGGGAATGTGTGTGGCTTGGCTAAGGAAAGGGAGATGGAGGAATGAGTACTACTTTCTCTCTTTCTGTCCCAGCCACCAAAGCCCTCCTGTACACAGTCCCCTGCTCCCTATCAAATCCATCTCCTGTGCCACAACTCCCTCCTGCATGACAAGTGTTCCCTAGCTTTTCACTTTGAAAACCTGCCTCCCCCCCACTTGCTTTTGCATCAGAAATGACACATGCTCCAGGAACCACTTCTCTCATCACAAAAGCAGACTTCTTAGAAATTCTTCCTTCCCTTCCTGCAGATCATTTTCCTGGCCTCTTATCATTACACACAAGCCCAGCCCATAAACCAAACCATGGCAGCATAACAGTTCCTTCTTAGGAGGTGCACCTTTCAGGGAATTAGAAACAATAGATTTCTTGCACTTTAAAAACAACTGAGAGATTCCTCCTGTAATCCTTCGAGAAACCAAAAATTATCCTCGGCAAAAAGAAGGAGCCAGCCCAGAATAATTGTCTTCCCTTCAAACACAATGCAGAATTCAGTCCCAGGAAGCCACAACTGCACCATTAGAAACACAATTCACACAACCCCCTCAAGATACAGCAGAACAGAACAGACTGAAATAAGACTTGCTATTAAATGAACAACCCATATGGTAGTGTAAATTAGTATAGTACCATAGACTTTAACAGAGCTTTTCAGATTTATACCAACTGAGGAGCTGGTTGGTAAACTTTTAAAAGTGGGTTCTGGTTTTCATATTTCAATGCCTGTAAAGGCAGGTTTCTTTTGGTATCATGAATCCCACTGTAAAGGCCTCGGGGCGGAAAAAATTAGTAACATTTGAAAACCCTACAAATGATCAACAGCTTTTCTATAGATGAGGCTGTAGCAATCTTGGGGTCTGATATCTTATGCCCTTCTGTGTCTCTGGAAAGGAGGGATTCCCAGTTCTCCAGTTGTATAAACCCTGTGTTTCTAGCCAAGGCAGGTGAGGAGAGCTCACACCTTTAAAACTGGCACTGGTGCAGGAGTACACGTATCAATTTGTGGGTTCTGTGTCAATCAACCCTGCTCTCACAAGACCCAGGACCATCCATACCTGGAGGCAGGGGAGGGAGGGAGGGAGGAAGGTATGCACACCCTCCTCCCAGCAACTAGTGGTAAATCTGCAAGGAAAGGGACTTTGGAAATATTAATGGAGCCTAAGGCCTCTGTTAGTTTTTCTGCTGGTTTCTCTGGTTGCTGGAGGATGAGGTGCATTTCCCTGGCCTGTCCCTGTACACCCACAGAGAAATCCCAGATCAGAGAACAACTGGGGTTACTGACCTGAGGTTGAGAAATTCCTCCTGAATTCCCCCAGTAAATTCACAGAAAAGGAAATGGCAGCCTGAGGCTTTATGACCAGTTCTGCAGCTTTCCTCTTCTCTGGAGCCCCCGTGAAACCTTGGCAACATGGCCGTCCAGTGGAGCTGCACTAGCAGGGAGCCGGAGGCAACCCCAGTAATTGCTGAAACCCAGTCAGAGACACAGGATCTCTGGGAGGAAGGCCCTGTGCTTCTACGGTATCCCTCTACATCTGTATGGCACTCAGGAGCCTGACATTTACCCATTCCACAGCAAGTGAGGAGGGAATTTCACATCCAAATGGAATGGTTTGGAAGAAACCATTTGAGGGGAACCTCACAGCAATTTCCTACCTTTACGGCCCCTTCCCATAGATTTTTCTATGTGGAGGATGATTCACTCACTCACTCACTCACTCTCCCCAGCTGAGATTTGCTGGAGCTGACAGAGCAATGCAAGAATTCACCATGACACACAGAGTAATAAGGAGTCTGTCAATCCAACCTCCTGGAAATGCAACTTCTGCTATTTTTGTACTTACTGCTCAGCATTATAGGAAGAGGATTGAGTACATTGAATATCATTCAACTCCCATTAAGGTAATGGTTGGCAGACAGTACCTTGTCAACCCTGATATTCTGAAAGTACAATGGACCATCCCGAAACACTTCAACCCTTAACGATATGTAAGACACTGGCTTGCTGAAGGTTGTTGTGTAGCAGCAGTAGCATACAAAGTGAGAAGAGGTAATAGAGGCAGTTTCTGTGTTAAAAAAAGTGATTTACTGTCATGACTCTGTGTGGAATTATTTGGTATAATGAGAAATTTTGAGTTGTCATTTATGTGTCCAAAATGTTTAAACGTGGCCTGTGAAAATAGCTTTAGAATTTAACAGACGTTCAAATAGTGTTTATCGTATGTGAAAATGAAGGTAAAAGTCTTCTCGTATTGGAAGGAGATAACTTCAGTCCTGCAGTCCCTTACATCAACATCTCATTCCCCAGTGGCACATTCCCCTTATTCACACTCTTAGCACTGAAGCAATCATTTGCAGTCCGAGCTCAGCACAAAGCAGCAGTCTCAGTAATGGAGTTCTTTAATCATAAGGCGTAAGCAATAAATAGATTCAAGGATTTGGGATGGAGTCAGAACATGGAGAAAGAGCATGGATAAAAACCCTTTGTAGCATTGAAAATGGGCTTACTCTTCTCATCTCCTTGAAACTAGAATATTGCACTTCAGAAATAACTGAAAAATTTCAAACCCTTTTGTCAAGGTATGTAAAATTTCAGGTCAAGAAAAATGTTCCAGCTTCCAGGAAAGAGACTTGGGGGCAATATTACATTCTGTGGCATGGGAGATACAGGTTTAAGACTGTAAATATTTGTCTTTTGCTGTCTAGGTTGGTGAAGCTGAGGCATGCTGCAATGGTGATGGCAGGAATGGTCACTGATCAAGGCTTAATCCTGTCTAATGCTCAGTTCCTGTTTTTTGTAAGATATGTTCGGCACCTCATAGGATGGGCCCTTAGGCCCTCAATCTGCAAAGCACTTGAGCATATGCTTAACTTTAATGCATGACTTCAGTTAAACAACTCATGCTTTAAGCTAAACATGCACCTAAACATTTTCTGGATCAAGGCTTTAATGATCATTTGCATACACAAATTCTGGTATTCCTACAAATTAGGAAACATTCTTCTTCCTCCATATCCAATTTGTAATGAATCTGTGTGCAGCTACATACAGATATCAAGCCAAATCTTCACCTGGTGTAAAATGACACAGCTCCATTGACTTAAAGAAAGCTGTGCAAATTTACTGCTGCTGAGAATCTGGCCTATCGTGATCATTTGTTGTTCTGCACACATGCAACAATGAACTGGCTTTTGGCTCCAAAAATACAGACCTCCACCACTAAAGGAGACTCTATTAACTATAATATAATAACCTATTGGTTTATAGCCCCCCATATCAGCCAATCAGCTACTAGTGGGCATCAAAATTACAAACCCTTCATTAGGTCTTGAATTCCATCCAGCAGAGGTCAGTGGCTAGCGTGCAGAGCTACGTATTTGTGCTTTTGGGGGGAAACTAATGGGCCGTCACTTTATTTTCCCTGGTTTCAATCTGTGTGGATTTGGGACCCCTGAGCTTTTTCGGTTTGAGTTTGGGGTTTGGAAAAAAACAAACCTCAAACTGGAATTTAGTCAAAACCATCAAGTGTATGGGAACTACATATTTTGCATAGACTCAATGTGAATTTACAGATCATTCCAGGCTTGCTCAAAAGGTCTGCAAACTCTGGTAGAAGGCTAATTTTGTAACAATATAAAACCAGATAATTTTTGTTTTTGTTTTGTTTTTCTTGTGCATGTTTCACTGAGCTCTAGCTGTGGCAGTTCATGTGAATTGCCCCTGAGGCAATGGATGACTATTTACATCAGCTGAGGACCTAGCCCATTGTAGCATGCTAGTAACTACATTGCAATGGGTGCTGTAGATCTGAAGAACTATGCTGTAGTGTAATCAGTAAAGTTAATTACCTATTATTGCGTGCCCACACAGTACACAATTTTAATTCAATTATCAGTTTGGTTGAAAAATGACGTTTCAAACATAGCAGGGCACACATTTATCATTGAGGTCTAAATCTATTCTATCTGTCAAGGCTGATGCTTTAAAATGAAGACATCTTTGTTATTGGAGCCAAATAAAATAAAATAAACAAAGCATTTGAAAAAACAAAATTCCTACAAATTTTCCTCTTGAGATAGATGAAACAGATTTGTTATTGATGCTGCACTTGTGGCAAATTTGTCTTTTTATCCAACAGAAAACAGGAGGATTTTCTGTCAAAAGTCTGCCCAGAGACACTGCAATTAGCACCCCTGCCCCCAATCCTGAATGGACCTTCAGGGGGTAACAAATGACCCTCCCATCTAGATTTCAGCAGGGAGAAGCTCAGAGCTGCTCCTAACTATTCCCTGTTTTTAAGTGACTGGCTCAAAGAGGATAGAGCAACTCTCTTGTGAAAATGGCTTCTGTTAACTGAACCTCACTGGTTCAGTCAGTCAGGAAGCTAGAATCAATATCTCATGACTTATGTTGCCAGACAGAAGCAGCCAACCCAGCTCCAAATTTTCAAAATACAGAATTTTGTCTCAGTTATTCTAGGAGCAAAGGGTTTTACACACATTCTGATTGAAGTATTTCTATTTTTTCATCTCATTGCTTTACAGTTCATAGACAGTATTTCAACTCAAAAATGGGCAAAATTTCCACAGCCATCCAATCCTTTGTTACACAGCTTTAGTGCTCAGTTTGAGGATCACTAGTTCAAAATAAAAAATAAAAGATTGTTTCATTAAATTCTATTGGGGGTCTAGTGCTGAGGTGCCAAACATCTGGCCTGTTGGCTGAATGTATTTATGTGGCCCACCTGTCATATTCTGGCCTTGTCTTCACTAGGAAAAAGGGCGTGTTTCTGTCTCATGTTAACTAACATCTGGTGACTAATGTGAGATAAAATCCTAATGAAGACAAGACAGTTGTAGTATTAGCATATGTTAGCAGGTCCAGATAACCCCTGGGCTCCCCCATAGTCTACCTCAATCTGCTAATGTGTGAAAGCTATGGCCTGCTTTGGCTTCACTAGGATTTTATCTTGTGTTAGTTACCTCATGGCAGCTAACATGAAGTAAGAAAAAACACCACATCCCATGAATTTTTTTGCCGTTTCTTTAAAAATCCCAAAACCTGCACAGTGCTTTTCTGTCTCTGCCCTCTCTGACAGAAGCATGGAGCTCACAGAGATCAGCACTATTCTCATGAACATTGCAAATACAGGACATATGATTTCCCTGTATTTGCAGACCTTCAGGGAGTACTGCAACAACTGGGATCACAATAAGGAAGATGAGGATATCTTCAAGGAGAGTTTGTTGAAGGACATTGTGGAAAAAAAATCCAGCTTGTTGGTGGCATTCACGGAGCAGCTGCAGATGGTGGAGCTCTGCCTCTGGGCCCAAGAAACAAGCACTTACTGGTGGGATCACACTGGAATGCAGGTTTGGGATGAGCAGGAGTGACTGAAGAACTTTCAGATGTGAAAGACCACAGTCCTGTATCTGTGTGCTGAGCTTGCCCAGCCATCCAATGCAGGGACACCAGAATGAGAGCTGCACTTACACTTGAGGAGTGGCCATTGTGTTCTGGAAGCTGGCAATGCCGGATTACTACCAGTCAGTGGGAAATCATTTTGCAGTTGGAAAAGCCACAGTGGGAGCTGTTGTCAAGCAAGTGTGTAGAGCCATTAATCATCTCCTGCTACTGTGATTCTTGACAATGTGCAAGAAATAGGGTTGGATTTGTAGCAATGGGGTTCCTGAACTGTGGTGTGGTGATAGACAAATGCATATCCCTATTTTGGCATCAGGTCACCTTGCTACTGAGTACATCAACAGAAAGAGGTACCTTTCCATGGTTATGCCAGTGCTAGTGGATCACCATGGACACTTCCCTGATTTCAGTGTGGGTTGATCAGCGAAGGTACATGATGCTTACATCTCTAAGAACACAGGACTGTTCAGAAAGTTGCATGGTGGGACATTCTTTCCCGAGTGGCTGATTTCCATTGGCGATGTGGAAATGCCAGTAGTGGAAATGCCCAGTCCACCCCTTGCTCCCCGGCTCATGAAGCTGTACACCAGCCAACTGGATAATGTCAAGGAAAGATTCAGTTACCAACTCTGTAGGTTCAGAATGACAGTTGAATGTGCTTTAGGTAGATTGAAGGGTTGTTAGTATTGTTTACTCACTATATTAGAACTCAGCGAGAAGAACAGCCCAATGGTTGTGTTGTGCGCTGCATAATACCAATGAGGCAAAAGGGGAAAAGCTGCTGCCAAGGTTGTGATGGTTCCCAGGGTACCGGAGTGTGGAGCATGACAGAAAGGGTTAAGCATCCTGCAGGATAAATGACTTGAATTCAACCCTTAAAAACATATGGGGAGATAATGTTTGTGTTTTTGTGTATTTACATATATATTGGTAGAGGTCAACAATGTAATCAAACAGTCATTGTCTATGCTGTATTCTGTTAATTTAGAGATCAAAAGAACTTCTTAACAGTTAAATGAACTGTAAACATAGGATATCGCTGTATTCATCTCTCTTTGAAATGTGTATCAAATCATCTGTGAATGATGGAAAAACAGGCAATTGCCTTATGTTAATTCGTGTAGCTAATTGCTGCTGATGCTTGGAAATGGACCTACTTCAAAGTCGCCCTGATTATCTATTATTGGCCTAAGGACTCTGACCTGTCAAAGAAGGCCTGGAATTGTATAAAAGACTCTTGGGTCCTGATCCTGTCATCTCAGGTCTGCTTGAGGTTTCATGCAGGGGAAACCTAAGCCACAAGGACTGAGTACCAGTTCTGACTGGATCACCCTGAATATAAACATTGGATTATAACCTATGGACTAATTCTGAAGGAACTCTTTGCAAGTACAAAGCTCACCATCTCTACTATGAATCTGAACCTCAAGCATTGAACTCATGTCTGTAAGTATACTGATCTTATAACCATACTCTTGCTCTTTTCTTTTTAAAATTTTTTTAGTTTAGTTCATAAGAATTGGCTGTAAGCGTGTATTTGGGAAAGGTCTGGAATATTCATTAACCTGGGAGATAATGTGTCCAATCCTTTGGGACTGGTAACACCTTTTTTGTATGATGAATAAGATTTTAATTAATCCTCATCATATCTGACTTTGGTGACTAGGTGGAGGCCTAAGGCTGGGTTACTTTAAGAGAACTGTGTTGTTGACTTCTGAGTAACTAGTGAGGTATAACAGAAGCTTCTTTTGTGCTGGCTTGGTAAATCTAAGTATTAGAATATCTACCAGCTTTGGGGATTGCCTGCCCCATTCTTTGCAGTTCACCCTAATTGAGTAACCTCAGCTGGCTCCCCTGGGATTCCGGTCACACCGGGACTGTGAGTCACTTTGTTACCTTTCTGCCTCCAGCGTGAGGGACACTTGCTTGTTCTTAACTTGGTGTCAGCTCCCTGACACCATCAGCCCAAGCACTCTCCTTTGGACTATGCCAGCTCTTACTTTGCCTTGCAGATTACAATAATGGTGCCCCAGTTCCTGAACTCATTTGAAATATTCCCCATACTGTCCAGACCCTTATTCTCTGAACACTCACAGAAATACCAGGTCTGCTGTCCTCAAGGGAACAGTGTATACAGCAGCTTGTATGAATCAACTCAGGATCAGCACCTTGCTTTATATCACAGCACTAAGATGTATTTACAGTGAAACGAAGAATGAGTTTATTACCAAAGCTTCAAAAGAGAGTGAGTAAGGATAACAGAGACAAAAAGGGTTAAATATAAAACAAAACCATAACATGCTTTTTAGAGATTAAATTTAACTATTAGGTTAACCTCCTGTTTAATGAAGTTTATCTCACCCAAGCCTTTTGCAGCGTCTTCAACCATGGCTGGTTGAGATTCTGTTTACATGAATGCAAATGCACTGCTTATTCTTAGGTGTAAGATGCCGGGGTGTCTTCTTTGTTCCCCATTATAATCCAGCAAACCTTTGAAGTATATCTCCAGATAAGGTTCTTTCCCCCACACTGTGTGCTCTTCCCTGTTGACTTCATATCTCACTGCTGACTTCATATGTAAATGTGCCACCATTGTGTTAGCTTACAATGCTTAATTTATATGCCGACAGAGAGACAGGTGAATAAACATCTTTTGTCTGACAGGAAACCTGTTTCTCTATACAGAATCTAAGAACATATTTTCAGTACAGATACATAATTCCTTTGTAGTATCTGTATGTACATTTCACAACAATAACAATGACCAACGTGACCCTGGCTTTCATTTCAGACCTTACATGATATTCTCTGGTGAACCAGAATTTGCAGACTATTATCAGGATAATCTTATAACCCCCTTTGCCAGTTGGCACTAAGGGGTCCTTGGGTCACAAGGCTGGAGGGATGAGGTGGCACGGCTGCCTGCTGAACTAGAAAAGCTGGACACCAGGGCTATTACAACAGCCCCACATAAAGCTATGCATGGGAGGGAGGCTTTAAAGATTCATTTTCACAGCCAGCAACAATTGCATTCTGTCCTGAGGTAATATCTATCTTGTGTAATTTAAACTATGTATTTTTTGGTTTTTGCCTGCTGATGTCTCTTCTGTTGTGCCTGCTACAAATTATAAATACAGCTAGGCCTGGGGCTTTGCTTTGTGCTATGAATTGCATGCTGCTTGCTGTACATTTATAAAGATGGCTGGGTGTTTTCTTGATGCAGTGAATTCTGTGGTGTTTGGTGTGCATTTTTAAGTACTGTTCAATTTCTTGACAGCTGCTATGCATTCTGTAATATTTGTTGTGAACTAATAAAGATACTTTGAATGCAAAAATTCAGGGCATAAAATCAAAGTGAACAAAAAAATAAAATGTCATACAGGCTCCTAACATACCTTAACAGGGTGAAACTTTTAAAATTCCTACTGAAAAAGAGGTAAACGTTTACGTCCATTTGTGTAAACAAAAAGGTGATTCAGTGTAGCTCATTGTTGTTACACATATACCAATCTGTGGTTTTCACAGATTAGTGTATGTGAACCTGTTGTGTTTCTTCCTGTACCCTGGTATGGAGCGGCAGGGGTTAGGATACAGTCTGTGATGCTATTGGAAAGTTGAGGGGTGTAGGGAGCTGCAAGCATGGAGTTCTCCAAAGAGTGCAGAGGTTTATGAATCCAGGATTTTTGGACCTGTAGCTCAACCTCTGCAGCATTTGTGTTTGCTACCCGAGAAGACCCATTATATCCAGGTGCACTTCATCTTCCTTGCCCTGCTGGGACTCCTGGGGCTTTTCCCTGTTGTCTGTTTTTCTCCATATGCTCTCGGTCATATTGTCTCTCCAAGCCCTTTGTTTATGGCCCAATGCAGGATCTCTCAGAATATGTCCTACCAAGTCCTCTTCCTTTTCCTCCTCATCAGAGTCAGGCATTCTGCAGGCATGGAGGAGGAAACTCCACAAGGCCACCATGCCAGAAGCTGCTGACAAAGAGACCAGGCACCTCTGGATTTACAGTCACAACATGAAGGGAAAGATAAGTTTCAAAACTCCCTCCTTTACTCCCATAAAAACTTTTCATCAGACATGCTTATCGACACCGCCGCTTTGGAGATCCTCAGCACCGTGCTGCTCTCCAGATCCAACCTGTTGAATACGGTCTGACATGATATTGTTCGAGAATTTGCTTTGAATTGACTTCCCAACTTTTTATTTTCTCATGCTAGACCAGGAAAGTCATGAAAAGTTAATACTATTGTCTTGTACAGCTGGGGATGGGCTGAGCGCCATCTTTAAATGGCGGGGCAGGGTGAAGGAGAAGAAGGAAAAGCAAATAAAACATTGTAAGGAAAAAGGCATCACACACTTACCCGAGCTCCCTTCCCCTTCATCAGTGAGCTCATCTGCACTCAGTTGGCAGGATGGGATAGACTCCTTCTGAGTTTCAAACAGGTCCTAGCTCACAGTATGCTTGGAGCCCCTGGTGCATCTTTCCCCTCCCCCTCCTCATCCTCACTGTTTGCAGCAGGAATATTTGTCTTGGGTTCCTCTCAGTTATCCACAATGGTCTGCAGGGTGTTGGATGGATCACCCCACATACGACATACAGTTCATTGTAAAAGCAGCAGATCTGCAGAGCAGCACCAGATTTCTTGTTGCCTTCCCTCGCCTTGTGGTCTCTCTGGAGAAGTTCTTTCACTTTTACGTGGACCTGCTGCTGATTCCTGTCAGACCCCGTTGCCTGCATCCTCTGTGCAATCTGCTCATAGATGTCCATGTTTCTGCAGATGTTCCGTAGCGGGGCATGCACAGCCTCTTCCTCCCACAGATCTGGGAGATCCAACACTTCCTGCCAGCTCCAGGCAGGAGTGCATTGAGTACCTCTCTGTGTACATGGAGCTGGCATGCTTGGCTGGACACGAACAACAAAGTTGAGCTGCCAGGTGAGTTCACTCAGGTGGGCAATCAGGAAAAGGCATTTCAAAAACATGTGGGGTGTTTGAAGTGTGTGTGAGGGGGAAGGGAGGCTTCTGATCTCCGCAACCTCTGTGCAGCAGAGTTTAAAATTGTGAGCAGAAAGGTCACTTTCTTGGAGACAGGGGCTTTGTGGGACAGTGGCTGGAGGACTGTTAGGTTTGACACAGGTCATGCAGTATCTACACTTCCACTGTGTCAACCAAGTAGTTCAACCATGACTCTCTGCCTATTCAAGGAGGTGGTTTTACTGTATCACCCTAGCAGGATGCTTATATCAGCTGGTGACGCATTTGAGCGTAGACACATGCATACATAAGTTGATGCAAGGCAGCAAGGCAGCTTACCCCAACCTCACTTTGTAGTTTAGATCAGGCCTAAGTTTCTAGCCCTCTTGATTGGAATGTTAATGCCCAAATGTTGACAGTGTGTAACTGATGCAGCCTTGTCTTTCTGAGGCTCCTGACAGCCTAACACAATGGCTCTGGGAAGAGTGAAGTCCCTTGCCCTCGTTAATATAATGGAGCTGTTAACACTAAAGCCCAGTGACAATCCTTTACTTGTCATCATTACCTAGTTCATTTTATCAGCTGGGATGTGAATGGAGCGGGAGTTTCAAGCCCAGGGTGGGTAGGGAGGGAATTAGGAGTGGCTTCAGGGAAGGAAATGCTGGCAGAATGAAGAGCAAAGGAGAGCTACAGAGACAGGGAAAGGGGAGAGAAGCAGAAAGAGTAGGAGGGGAAGGGAAAGAAACAACAGAAATGGCCGTGGTCCTCATGGAGACTATATTTCCCTATTCAGTGATTCTGAATGCGCCTGAGCTACTATCACAATTGTGTGTGAATGCCCTGATCTCAACTGATTCCCAACCCAACCAGTGGTGCAAGGGGCCAGAGTCTGGCCACAAATAGCCGGCAAGGAGTTTGCTGCTGCTGCTGTAATGGTGATGGAGGCAGCTCTTGTACCAGCTTCCCACCTATCCCTCCCCCAATGCCAGGGGAGGGAAGAAACAGGGTGGGGTGGGTGTAGCTATAGAAGAGTTCTGCTTTGCCAGTTCTCCACTGGTATAGGCTCCATTAGGGACCCTTCAGCTGGGGTGTAAATTAGCATCACTCTTCAGGCATGCTAACGGTCTCCATGGCTGGCATGAATCAGGCCTCAGAATCAGGCCTCCCTGACCATATGCATCGACTTCCTCTCTACCCAGGGGGTGCTCGACCCCTTTGCCCCACTCCAGCCCAGGCCCTGCCCCCATTCGACCCCCTTCCCCCAAACTTGCACCTCACCTCTTCTCGCCCTCGCTCCGCCCCCACTCCACTCCTTCCCCCAAGACCTCACCCCGCCCCGCTTCTTCCTACCCCCGCCCCAGCTCTTCCTGCCCCCACCCTGCCTCTTTCCACCCACTCTCTGGAGCGTGCCCTGTTCCCACTCCTCCCCCTCCCTTCCAATGCCTCCTGCACGCTGCGGAACAGCTGGTGGGCAGGAGGCGCTGGGAGGGAGGGGGAGAAGTTGATCAGCAGGGCTGCCAGTGGGGGGGGGGGAGGCAGTGAGGGGAGGGTGGGAACTGGCTGCCACTAAGCACCCACTAATTTTTTTTTCATGGGTGGTCCAGGGCTGGAGCACCCATGGAGTCAGGGCCTGTGCCCCTGACAACCTAGCCCTCTCTTGAATTAGTTGAACTTGGCCACAGGAGAGAACCTAACCTAGAAATTTAGTTGTTATATTAAGGTCATAATCTTTCTAGCCTTGACCTTTATGCAAACTTTCCATTGGCATCAGTGGGCAACCTGCTGTGCATCTAGGGGAATATGCAGTCCTACATGTACGGACCATAATTAAAATTGGAGTGTGATTCCCTGATCTAATGGCCTAAAATCTGGAGCCACCGCATTTATTATCTGTTAGGTACAGCCAATGTGCTCAGCACTGTACAAGACATGAAAATAAAGACAGTCCCTGCCAAATAGGTTATAATCTAGATAGAAGATAGACAAAGAGAAGACAGAACATCTTGGGAAACCAGAGAAGGCTTCTCAAGTGTCATTTATTTTATTATTATTATTTTTATTCAGCATGGAAGAAATGAGATTTTAGGGGAGAGCTGAGCAAGGAAAGGGTGATGGCTTATGAACTGAGACAAGAAGGTCTTTCCCTGTATAACAGATAGCATGGACAAAGATACAGAGGGCGGGTGGAAAAAGGGAATGAAAGGGGTGGAATTGTTGGCAGATGGGGGTCAGAAAAAGGGATGTGGTCATTGATAAGGTCCTAGATATATGTTGGGGTGGAATTGTTGCTACTTTCAAGGTACAAGACTTTTGAACTGGGTACAATGAGCATGGGAAAGGCAGTGAAGACATTAAAAAAAGAGCATGACATGTCAGAGGGATGTTCAAGGAAGAACATTTTGGTGGTGGCATTTTGGATGGTCTGGAGAAGGGGTGATATGGGTATTACGGAAGCTGGAGAAGAGAAGGCAGCAGTACGTGGACTGAGATGTTTAGGTCTTGGACAAGACGAATAGCTGACGGGACAGAGAGGAAGGATCAGAATTCTGATATCTTGTGGGGGAAGAAATGGCAAGGCTTGCTCATGGACTGGATGTGTGAGACGGAGAGGGAGGATTCAAAGATGACTCACGGTTACATGTCTGGTAGCAAGGTGCATGACTGGGAACCAATAAGAAGACCTGCGTTTTATGACACAGACTCTGCAAATAAAACCAGCCTGGCACTTTTGGTCTCAAATACTAGGGTTTATTTATGTTGATTATAGTGAATGAGCAATGAATTTTCAGTTGTTATGTTCTCTCCAGTCATCTACCCTGATTTTCCAATGATAGTCCACAGTGTGGTGATTAGAGGGGTTTTATGACTGACTTCTAGCAGAAAAAACCCTGGTTTTCTGTTTGATATGGAGGCAAAGTCGTCTGCACTGCAGTCTGCAGCATCAGTGCCAAGAGTTTGACTTTATTTGCAGCTGAACATTGAGAATTCTGAGTGAACTCAAGGCAGTCTCTCACATTCTGTTCTTTTGTGCGTGAGTTGTAGCAAGACTCACGGCACAGAATAAGCTGAAGAGATTGCTGGAATTGTCAATGCAATCATCCTGGATTTATGTACTGCAGAGTACCTGGAAGAAATGCTCAGAACCCCCGGGAGGTGTCACTTTCTGTCAGGCACTAAAAAAAAGTTTCTTACAACTCTTAGTTGAGTGAAGATTAAGTTAATTATATCTGTGACAGGTGAAGGATGGGGCACTGTGTTCCTCTTATGCAGGCAGACAGCACAAAGCTTATGCCTCAATGATGTTCTATTTAAATCCCCAAAATATGGTTTATATGGGACTTGAGCATGCTGGTCTACTTCACAGGTCTGCATTTCACCTGGAAGAATTAGCATGGGTTTGGAAGTGTCCAGGAACTCCTGTTCAAATCTTGGTTCTGTCACTGACTCGCTGTGTGACTTGGGGTAAATCACTCAGTCTTTTGTTCCTCATTTTCGTTTTTGGTAAAAGGGGGTGCAGAGCACTTATCTGCTTCACAGCTGTGCTTGTAAAGCATGGTGTGATCAGGGCCGTCTCTAGGATTTTTGCCGCCCAAAGCAAAAACAATTTTGGCCGTCTCCCCCCCCCTTATTTAATTACCCCACCCCCGGCCCTGCCTCAACTCCGCCCCTTCCCCAAATCCCCAGCCCTGCCTCCTCCTCCCCCCAGGCTCTCAAGCCTAGGAGGGAGGGGGAAAAGTGGCGCCGCGCCGCGGCCACTCGGAGTCTCGCCCTCCCTCTCAGGTTTGAGAGCCTGGGAGGGAGGGGGAGACTCCAAGTGGCCGTGGCGCGGGCGCCGCTTCTCCCCCTCCCTCCCAGGCTCTCAAGTCTGGGAGGAAGGGGGAGTAGCGGCGCGTGAAACGGCCGCTCGGGTCTCCCCCTCCCTCCCAGGTTTGAGAGCCTGGGAGGGAGGGGGAGACCCCGAGCCGCGGCAGCGCGCGAAACAGCTGATTCGCGCGCCGCTGCTCCCCCCCCC
>NC_048300.1:137723066-137736290 GCF_013100865.1 Trachemys scripta elegans | reverse complement strand
CCCTCCCTCCCAGGCTCTCAAACCTGGGAGGGAGGGGGAGACCCGAGCGGCCGTTTCACGCGCCGCTACTCCCCCTTCCTCCCAGACTTGAGAGCCTGGGAGGGAGGGGGAGAAGCGGCGCGTGAAACGGCCGCTCGGGTCTCCCCCTCCCTCCCAGGTTTGAGAGCCTGGGAGGGAGGGGGAGACCCCGAGCCGCGGCAGCGCGCGAAACAGCTGATTCGCGCGCCGCTGCTCCCCCCCCCAGGTTTGAGAGCCTGGGAGGGAGGGTGAGTAGCAGCGTGCAAATCAGCTGTTTCGCGCGCCATGGCAGCAGCAGTGGAGGTGAGCTAGGGCGGCCGGGGCACATTTTTAGGGGCAGCATTCTGGCGCCGGCCATGCCGCCCCTAAAAATGTGCCGCCCCAAGTACCAGCTTGTTTTGCTGGTGCCTAGAGCCGGCCCTGGGTGTGATTGTCTGATGTGAAATGTTCCTCTCTGTGCCCTGGTGTGAAGTAGGGGTTGCTATACTCACCTACTCCACAGGGGGGACGTAGTGACGTGTTTGCACTGTTCTTGGAAAAGGGAAAGCTCCATCTAAGAATTACTATATGTTCCTGCAACTTGGAAGTGCAAAGAGTGTTGCTGCACATGCAGAATGAGCATCCTGCTCTGTATCCTACGTATATTGAATTCACAGGCACACAGGAAGGCTTGTGGGGGAAGATTCTCAGGATAGGAGAGGGGCTGGGGGAAGAGGAAGCTCTTTCTGCAGACACAGAAGCTGATTTAACAAAGAAACACCAATGTGTATGGTATAGCAGTGAGGCTTTTGGGCTCTGCTGGAATGGATGTCTTAGCAGGCTAAACATCAAGATTCTAAGGATAGGTCTACACTGCAATTGGTTGGCTTGGGTCAGCTGACTCTGACTCGCAGGGCTCAGGCTGTAGGACTGTAAAATTGCAGTGTAGACTTCCGAGCTCTAGCTGGAGCCTGTGTCCTGGGACCCTCCCCCTTCATGTGGTCCCAGAGCTCAGAGTCCAGCCTGGGACCGAACTCCATCTACACCACAATTTTACTGCCCTGCAGCCTGAGCCTGAGTCAGCTGACCCGCGCCAATGGCAGGTGTCTAATTGCAGTGTAGACGCACCCTCCAAGTCCCCAGAAAGCTGTCCTAGAGGGGCAGTGAAGATTCCCCCAAGAGAGGGGTTCCCTCGAATAGCACAGATCTGGCAAAGCTCCACAACACCTGGTTCCCTTGCCCCAATTCAGGGGGCAGGTTGGGTGGGTGGGGGGGAGGAGAGGAGGAAAGGAAGTTGAGGGGGTGGGGCAGAATCATAGATATAGTTTGACTTCTATATTTGGGGAGGGGAGGGGCAACTCCAGTAAGGCCAATGTTGCATGTGGAGGGGGGGGGCAAATTCCATGCCTGCCTGAAGCTTGCAGTTTGGGGGGGCAATGCCCTGTCTACCCCCAAATTATGCCCATGAGCATGTAAGCAGGGTCTGAATGAACTCTCCCATGACAGCTAACTGGGGAGGGGGAAAGACTTCAGAAGCAAACTGTATTTACATGAACACACCTACTCTGCATAGGGATCTAGCAGTCAGGAGCTGTGTAGCTCCAAGTGATCAGCTTTGGCTGGTGCTGGGTTACAAATCACTTTAGTACTGAATGCAGGGGTAGTGAAATGCTGTTATCAGTGTGTTGTCATTATTGTATGAATGAAGGGGAGCAGAACTATGCATAACCTGTCCCAAATGAGGGGGTCACCCTCAGCTGAAGGGACCTCATTAAACCAGTGGCTCGAATGCCAGAGCCCTGTGAAAGTAAGAAGGGTGGGGACAGGTGTCTCAGCCAGGAGGGCTGGCATCTCCCTAAGGGTCTCTAGAATTGTTTAATCTGTTCCTTCTCACCATTCAAAGATACAGTTAAATAAGCTTTATTAGGAGCCTTTTGTTATTTTAAGTACTCAGTAAGAGCTGAAATCACTTGAGATGAGGCAGTGTTTCTGCCCAGCCTGCTGAGAGCTAAAAATCAGTAAAGGTATGTCTACACTATGAAATTAGGTCAATTTTATACAAGTTGATTTTTTAAAAATTGATTTTATACAGTCAATTGTGTGTGTCCCCACTAAGTGCATTAAGTCGGCAGAGTGTGTCTACAGTACTGAGGCTAGTGTTGACGTCCGGAGGGTTGCACTATGGGTAGCTATCCCACAGTTCCCGCAGTCTCCGCTGCTCATTGGAACTCTGGGTTGAGCTCCCAATGCCTGATGGGGCAAAAACATTGTCGCGGGTTGTTTTGTGTACATGTCGTCAGGCCCCCCTCCCTCTGTGAAAGCAACGGCAGACATTTGTTTCTCGTCTTTTTTCCTGGGTTACCCATGCAGACAACATACCACGGCAAGCATGGAGCCCACTCAGCTCACCGTCACTGTATGTCTCCTGGGTGCTGCTGGCAGATGTGGTACTGCAGTGCTACACAGCAGCAGCAGTCCTTGCCTTCGCGGCAGCAGTACGACTGCTAGCCGTCGTTGTCGTCATCATCTCCTGGGTGCTCCTGGCCTACCTTGGTGAGGTCAGTTAGGGGCACCTGGGCAGACATGGGTGCTCCTGGCAGACCTCGGTGAGGTCGGTTAGGGGCGCCTGGACATAAATGGGAATGACTCCAGGTCATTCTCTTCTTTAAGTTTCATCTCATGGAGAATCAGTCCTGCCTGGAATATCATGCAAGCTGGAGGCTTCTGCCTCAGGCTGCTCTCCCAGCCGGCAGCACCACGTGGTCGCGCCTACCCCAGCCTATCCCTTGCTCCCATGGCTCATGAAGCCTGGACAGTAGTAAGGAGCAGTTCAACTATAGGCTGAGCAAGTGCAGAATGGTGGTGGAATGTGCATTTGGACGTTTAAAAGCACACTGGCGCAGTTTACTGACTCGGTTAGACCTCAGCCAAACCAATATTCCCATCATTATTACTGCTTGCTGTGTGCTCCACAATATCTGTGAGAGTAAGGGGGAGATGTTTATGGTGGGGTGGGAGGTTGAGGCAAATCGCCTGGCCACTGATTGCATCCACACTACCCCAAATTTGACCCAGCAAGGTCAATTTCAGCGCTAATCCCCTTGTCGGGGAGGAGTACAGAAATCGATTTTAAGAGCCCTTTAAGTCGACAAAAATGGCTTAGTCGTGTGGACGGGTGCAGGGTTAAATCGATCTAACACTGTTAAATTCAACCTAAACTCGTAGTGTAGACCAGGGCTAAGAAACTGATGTGCAGAGGTCACAGCAGAGAGGCAGGTGGCAGCAAAAGGTGACTGATGGGTGGCTGGCGAAAGTGGCAAGCAGTAGGCTGGTGGGAGCGGCTGGCAAAAGTGGCTAGCAGTTGACTGGCGGGGCAGCCAGGTGGCGAGAAGCAGTGGCTGGCAGAGCAGCCAGGCATTGAGGCGCAGCGGCTGGCAGGACGGCCAGGCATCGAGGTGCAGCGGCTGGCGGGGCAGCCAGCCAGAGCAAGTGTTAAGATGGCGGAACAAGCCAAGTGCCTTCTTACCCAGGTGGGAGGTGAACTCACACAAATACGCCCCTGAATCCTGGGTCCTCACTAACCAAGGACAACCACTGTGAGTGGGGTATGGTGAGGGAGCAGAGGGGCGCACAGTAAAGGAACTGTTGGTTGTAGAACTCAAGAGCATGAGGCAGAAGACTCTGTCCCACGCAATCTAGGGTGGGTGTCCTGCTCACAGTTTTAGGTTTAGGAATCCTGCTTGTGGCATCTTCCCTAATTAATGTCCGGTGGCTTCTCTCCTTTCATTAAAAGTTTTTTTTCTACACTCAGACTCTGTGCTCACGAGTGGGGAAGTAGCGGCTCTCAGCTCGAGCTGGTTCTGTGTTGTATTGTTGAAAAGAAACCCCTAGATATTGAACCTGTCCCTGGTTGTTGCCGGCTCCACCTGGCAGAAGGGTTACAAGCAAAGTGGCTGGTGCTCCTTCTGATCCCTGGCTGGTCCAGCAACCTTTTGGAACTACTGTCACTGGTACTCTTTAATACAGTCCCTAGGTAGTTTTATCCTTACCGCAGAGGCCATTACAGCCCCTGGCCAGTCCAGGATCCTTTCCCCTCTATCCTCTTCATTGATGCTGAGTTTATATTCGGTGCAGCTGGGAATCTGGCGCAAGTTAGAATTATTTAGTCTTTTTAGAGCCCGAGGTTCAACTCTAGATCCATCTGGCTGAGCCCTTCATCTTCAAGGTTCATAAATTAAGCTCGATGCAGTTAGTTCCCTGTGTGGATTTTTCAGAGCTCCATGCAGCATTCTGTGCGCCAGTTGGCTGCTACTCTTCACCCCTGGGGCCACTGCAATTCAATGGCACAATATGTTGATAATTTGTCAAGTGCTGCAGGATGAAAGGTGCTACATAAATGTAAAATAATATTATAATCCAACGTACTGAATCAGGGCACACTGAACTAGGACATCTATCTTATTGGGAAGTTTCCCAGGGAATTGATTTAGCCTAATGGCAATTACTGCTGCTTAATCAGGACAGTATTTAGGATAAATTCTGTTTAATGAGGATCCGTTTAGCTACTACCAGATAATGAAGGGATGAATAAACAGATTTTCAATAGATATGAGATTCTGAGGTCATGTCTCCTTATACAAATAAAGATTAAGATGTATATTTTCCTGGGTAATTCCACCAATCAGAAGTATCTGAAAGTACAGAACACTAGTTCCTCTGCAACCCACGTTCACTAGGATCGTGGTGGGTTTGTGTTTCCGACCTGGTCATAGATCATGAAGTGAATTAATTCCTGTTTAAACCAGAAAAACGTCCAACTTGATGTAAAAGTCCATCACAAACCTTGGTAAATTGTTCCACTACTTAATTACCCTCACTGTTAAAATGTTGTGCCTTATTTCCAGTCTGAATGTGTCTTGCTTCAGCTTTCATCCACTGGGTCTTGTTATACCTTTCTCTGCTAGACTGAAGAGCCCATTATCAAATTTTTGTTCCTCATGTAGGTACTTGTAGACTATGATCAAATCACCCTGTAAGACTCTCTAAACTAAATAGTTTGAGCTCCCTGAATTTCTCTTTGTAAGACATGTTTCCAGTACTTTAATTATTCACGTGGCTCTTCTTATTCTCCACTGGAAATTCACGTACCTGCCTCAGTAGGGAGTAGTAAAAGGGACCAGAAAAATCATAGCCCACACCTGCATGCTACTGGGATCACTACACATATCTGAGAGGAAAAAGTGGAGCCAAAGGGTATGTCTATGCTGCAGTTTAAAATCTGTGGCTGGCCTGTGCCGGCTGACTTGGGCTTGCAGTGCTCAGGCTATGGGCCTGTTTACTTGTGGTATAAATGTTTGGGCTTGGGCTAGAGCCTGGGCTCTAGGATCCTGCAGGTGGGAGGGTCCCAGAGCTTGGACTGCAGCCCAAGTCTGAAAGTCTATACTGCAATTTAACAGCCCCTTAGCCCAGTGGCGGATTAATAATTTTGCTGCCCCTAGGCCGGGAAATAATTGCCGCCCTGGCCCCGCCCCGACTCTGCCCTTTTCCCACCCCCATTCCAACCCCCTCCCCTGAGTCCCCGCCCCAACTCCGCCCCCTCCCTTCCCCTATTGGATCCCTTCCCCAAATCCCCACCCCCGGCTCCGCCTCTTCCCCCAGCGCGCAACGTTCCCCTCCTCCTCCTCCCTCCCTGCCCCGCGAAACAGCTGTTTCGCGGCGCAAGCGCTGGGAGAGGAGAGAAACAGGACGCGGCGGCGCGCTTGCAGAGGAGGCGGAGGTGAGCTGGAGCAGGGGGGCAGGGCGCGGAGGGGAGCTTCCGCCCCTGAAAATTTGCCGCCCTAGGCCTAGGCCTTGTCGGCCTAGGCAATAATACGGCGCTGCCTTAGCCTGAACCCCATGAGCCCAAGTCAGCTGGCACAGGCCAGCTGGAGGTGTCCAATTGCAGTGTAGACATATCCTGAGTTGCAATGGCCATAAGTTGAGAGATCTTTAGGGTCACAGCAAAATATAAATGGAGAAAAAAACCTTCTTACCAATTCTACCTTCCTTACAGGCAAAGTCATGTAGTATCCTGTCATACTCCCTGCCCATTCTAATGTCTTCCTATCACTCACCTCTTTCCCTTATACACCCCAGTCACAGTCAGTGTAACTTGACAAGGACGGGTCTGGGTATGACTTTGTGGAAGGTAGGGTTGACGGGTGTCTGGTTTTTGAGCGGAACGCCTGGTCAAAAAGGTACCGCTGACCAGAGCTGTGCTGACGGGTTGTTAAAAGTCTGGTCGGCATCGCAGTAGGGCCCCGGGGCTAAGGCAGCTCCCTGCTTGCCCTAGCTCTGCGCGGCTCCTGGAAGCGGCCCCCAGGTCCTTGTAGCCCCTAGGCGCATGGGCGGCCAGGGAGGCTCTGTGTGCTGCCCTCGCCCCGAGTGCCAGCTCTGCAGCTCCCATTGGCTGGGAACCGTGACCAATGGGAACTGCAGGGGCAGCGCCTGCCGGCATGAGGGCAACGCATGGAGCCAACCTGGCTGGTGGCCACCCATATATGTAGGGGTTGCAGGGACCTGGCAGCTGCTTCCTGGGAGTCGTGGTAAGTGCCACCGGCACCCTGCACCCAGAACCCCTCCCGCATCCCAACCCCTTGCCCCAGCCCAGAGTTCCCTCCCACACCCAAACTCACTCCTGAAGCCTGTACCCTGCACCTCCCAACACCCCAACCCCCTGCCCCAGCCCTGAGCCCTCTCCTACACCCCAAATCCTTCATCCCTTGCCCAACCCCAGAGCCCCCTCCACCCCCCCCACCCTAAACATAGAATCATAGAATATTAGGGTTGGAAGAGACCTCAGGAGGTCATCTAGTCTAATCCCCTGTTCAAAGCAGGACCAACACCAACTAAGTCACCCCAGCCAGGGCTTTGTCAAGCCAGGCCTTAAAAACCTCTAAGAAAGGAGATTTCACCACCTCCCTAGGTAACCCGTTCCAGTGCTTCACCACCTTCCTAGTGAAATGGTGTTTCCTAATATCCAACCTAGACCTCCCGCACTGCAACTTGAGACCATTGCTTCTTGTTCGGTCATCTGCCACCACTGAGAACAGTCGAGCTACATCCTCTTTGGAACCCCCCTTCAGGTAATTGAAGGCTGCTAGCAAATCCCCCCACCCCCACTCTTCTCTTCTGCAGACTAAATAACCCCAGTTTTCTCAGTCTCTCCTTGTAAGTCATGTGCCTCAGCCCCCTAATCATTTTGTTGCCCGCCACTGGACTCTCTCCAATTTGTCCACATCCCTTCTGTAGTGGGGGAGGGAAAGGGGGGGGGGGAAGGAAACTGGACACAGTACTCCAGATGTGGCCTCACCAGTGCTGAATAGAGGGGAATAATCACTTCCCTCAATCTGCTGGCAATGCTCCTACTAATGCAGCCCAATAAGCCGTTGGTCTTCTTGGCAACAAGGGCACACTGCTGACTCATATCCATCTTCTCGTCCACTGTAATCCCCAGGTCCTTTTCTGCAGAACTGCTGCTTAGCCAGTCAGCCCCCAGCCTGTAGCAGTGCCTGGGATTCTTCCATCCTAAGTGCAGGACTCTTCACTTGTCCTTGTTGAACCTCATCAGATTTCTTTTGGCCCAATCCTCCAATTTGTCTAGGTCACTTTGGACCCTATCCCTACCCTCCAGCGTATCTACCTCTCTCCCCAGATTAGCGTAATCTGTGAATTTGATGATGGTGCAATTAATCCCATCATCCAAATTATTAATAAAGATGTTGAACAAAACCGGCCCCAGGACTGATTCCTAGGGCACTCCGCTCGATACTGGCTGCCAACTAGACATTGAGCTGTTGATCACTATCTGTTGAGCCCAACAATCCAGCCAGCTTTCTATCCACCTTATAGTCCATTCATCCAATCCATACTTCTTTAACTTGCTGGCAAGAATACTGTGGGAGACTGTATCAAAAGCTTTGCTAAAATCAAGATATATCACATCCACTGCTTTCCCCATTTCCACAGAGCCAGTTGTCTCATCATAGAAGGCAATCAGGTTGGTCAGGCATGAGTTGCCCTTGGTGAATCCATGTTGACTGTTCCTGATCACTTTCCTCTCCTCTAAATGTTTCATAATTGATTCCTTGAGGACCTGCTCCATTATTTTGCCGGGGACTGAAGTGAGGCTGACTGGCCTGTAGTTCCCCAGATTCTCCTTCTTCCCTTTTTTAAAGATGGGCACTACATTAGCCTTTTTCCAGTCACACTGGTCCCATCTAGGTTTATCTTCAATGATACGTGTCTGGTTCAAACATGGCAAATATGAGCACTATATTTGCCTTTTTCCGATCGTCCGGGACCTCCCCTGAACGCCACGAATTTTCAAAGATAATGGCCAATGGCTCTACAATCACATGAGCAAACTCCCTCAGCACCCTTGGATCCATTAGATTTGGAGCCATGGACTTGTGCATGTCCAGCTTTTCTAAATAGTCCTTACCCTGTTCTTTCACCACTGAGGGCTGCTCACCTCCTCCCCATATTGTGTTGTCCAGTACAGCTGTTTGGAAGCTGACCTTATCTGTAAAGACTGAGGCAAAAAAAGCATTGAGTACTTCATCTTTTTCCACATCATCTGTCACTATGTTGCCTCCCCCATTCAGTAAGGGTCCCACACTTTCCCTGACCTTCTTCTTGTTGCTAACATACCTGTAGAAATCTTTCTTGTTACCCTTCACATCCCTTGCTAGCTGCAACTCCTAATGTGACTTGGCCTTCCTGATTACTCCTCTGCATGCTCTAGCAATATTTTTATACTCCTCCCTAGTCATCTGTCCAAATTTCCACTTCTTGTAAGCTTCCTTTTTGGGTTTAAGCTCACCGAAGATTTCACTGTTAAG
Organism: Trachemys scripta elegans; assembly: GCF_013100865.1. NCBI lineage: Eukaryota > Metazoa > Chordata > Testudines > Emydidae > Trachemys > Trachemys scripta. The sequence goes on along the minus strand of NC_048300.1, from coordinate 137,727,411 downwards.
CCAAGCTTGTCGCCTGCCATATTTGCTATTCTTTCTGCACATCGGGATGGTTTGTTCCTGCACCTTCAATAAGGCTTCTTTAAAATACAAAGGTGCCTCACACAACTTTAACCCAACCCTTGAATCCTCAGCTTCCTTGAGCCCAAATCACAAGTAATCTATGTGTCTCCACCCAGGTGTTTAACGGGGGAGAAATTGGAAAAACAGGTACTTTCCCAAGTTCCATTTACAAATAAAGCCTCACCCACAAACCAAGCTCTGCCCACTTGAAACGCCCAAATGAGATGTCAAAACAGGACATCACTGCATCTATTTACATGTCACTCACAATTTGAAGTTTAGATTTGCAACCATCAGGGCTAGAGACTTAATTTTTGAAAATGAAAGCTTGGCTCCTGAAACATTAGCAGGCAGCTTTCAAAGAAGGACCAACCCACCAAACACTGTCCCACTTTAATTTCTGTCCATAACACATGCAGACTCAGCACGGACAATATAAGCCACAAATACCACTACCCAGTGCAATACTTGATGTACAAATATAGGCACTAATTATCTACCCACTGGATATGTGCTAAATATTTGAGCAGAGCCTAGTTTTTGATTCATCCACCCCTCACAAAAGAGGAACACCAATATCTTGCATTTGGGAAGAGGAAAGATGATCTGTGGTTAAAAAAGAGAACTAGATGCTATTCCTGCCTCCAGCATTCCTATGTAACTTTGGGAAGGTCACTTCATCTCTGTATTTGAGTATTTTTTGTTTTTCAAATGCTACCTTAACTTTTAATTCTGCATTTTCAGATATTTCTGCTTTTAAAAATGACAATGTTCTATTAAGGCTTTTCCCTCATTACTTTATTGATATGAGTTAAATGAAGTTTTTTTCCCCTTCTTCTTCTGGCAATTTTTGTTCTGCTCACCAAAAAATGTTACACAACTCTCACATTGAAGAACTGTGCTAGTCTTCAGTATCTGAGCAATGCTCCTTTGCACTGCTAGTTGTGAGAAATGTATTTCTTATTTTCTTTCCTTGCATTTTCTTTCCTTCCATTGACTCTAAAGTTCTTTGCAGAAGTTTAGGGCAGTATGTTCTGTTCCAGTGGAAGACTTGGGAACAAATGTCTGCTAGAAAAATGTTTTTTATAATGTGCTCTCTGTGTGTGTCATTATTGCTATCAGTAGTTCTATACCTAATATTTGTGCCTGTCTCAGTTTCTTCTGGGAAAAGTTCTCTTCACTTCTGAGATCTGGAAGGGTATCATTCAAAGCATCTATTAAAAGCACATTAATCCCCAAACCCTTTCCCGGATTTATGTTGCAAGTAAATTATTGGGTTCCAATAATAAATAACAAGTATTGGCTAAAAATATCATCAGGAAGGATTAAAATCAACAAGGTGACTTTTATGTGATTGAAGATTAGCTGTTACCCATATTCTCATAGGAATTTGAAGAGTGAACAATTATATCAATGCTTCAGAGGCACCCTTTTGATTACTTAACCCAGGAGTCTTCAAAGTTTAAACATGCAAATATTACTATTATTATTTCTCAAACATCAGCTGTATGCTTGGCACTGTGTAAATAGATAAGAAAGCACCATTCATGCCCCATGGAATTTGCAATTCAGCATACAGACAAAACAGTTCAGCCAAATGTAATATACCAGCCGATGATGTGAGATTGAGGTGGTCTGGGAAACTTACACAGGTCACTATGAAAGGTTTGAGAGCCCTTGGAGAATAAGATGGGAACTTTGGGAAAAAAAGTGTATTTTTTTTAAAGCATATATAAAAAAGAACCCCAAACATGGCGAAAGTGTAGAACACGCACCCACCAGGACTAAATTTAAAAGATGTGCTTAGCAGTGAACACATGAATAGCATATGGATGCAGCTGACGGAAGAGTTGCTGGACTCCATTCAAGATACCACTCACACAGCAGATGAACAATCATAAATGTAAGCTACACAAGTCACAGCCTCACCACTAAGGTTCCATTTAGTTATCTGCGAATACAGAATGTGGATAACTAGTTTTGTTGTCTTCTGAAAGTATAGACATTTCTGTGCAGGAAAATTATTATGGACACATAACATAGACAAGTACTCACCCGCTCTTTACCTCTCGTGAATTTCCTACCTTGGCATCTTTTACTTCATAGACTCTCTGCCTAACAGATTTTGCACCGCATTTTGTCATTTGGTTTTTTATGACTGCTCAGTGGAAAACAGGCACTATTCCTTAGCATTATCTTTTACAAAAATGTCTACAATTGAGGTAAGCTTCTAGAACAGATTAATAGCTTTGCAGAGTTACATCTTTGCCAAGTCTTCTTCACACACAGACAGACAGACAGACAAACAGGCAGCCACCACAAAAGACAATAACCTTGAAAAGGAAAACACATATACATTCCTATTATGTCTCTTTAATTTCCATGATGACTACTGAGTGTTTATCCTCTTGTCTGAACTTTCACATCACTGAGCCAGACCAGACCTCAGCTGGACCTATATGAATGTCAGATTATTGGTGTTCTTCAGTGATTTACCATTATTAAAGTATTTTATCAAAAAAGCTATAGTATACCAGCATGACCAATAGAACTGATAGACATTTACTGAGCAAAACCAAATATTATTTTATTTCCAGTGCAATATTGTGAGCCATAACATATTCCTATCCCACTTCTTGAAAAAAAAAAAAATGATTTTGCTTTGCACAATTCTTTTAAGGATAATTTGATTAGTGACTGCCTAGAATCCATTAATTAAAATCCTAGGTTTCTAGATGGGCAGAAAAATCACGGATGCCCCCTGAGTTATGCTAGCACTACACAAAATATTAACTTCCATTCCCAACTGTGCATTTTTGACTCTTGTGTGCTGCTCTTCATCTAAGGGACTAGCACCGTGCTATTTAAACACTGATTACACCTAGATAATCCAAATTATATTATATGAGGGATAGGGAACTTGAGTTATTTTAATTCTACATAGGATGGAAAAAATTCAAAATTAGACATTCTGTTTAATGACTTTTAGGAAACTAGTCTTCCTCTTTAACATAGTTTTGGTTTTTAAAATCGATGGGCCGAAATCAAATCCCTGTCTACCAACATTCAGATTCTGAGGCAGTTTAGATCTGGAGCTTGATATGAATTTCATGGCTTGTCCATATTTCTATAATGGGCTGAACTGAAACCACAGATCTAAGCACTCAGTAAATGTCTGATAAAATCAGAATTGGTCAGGATGATGATGATTATTATTCATAAACATTTTTGTAGCACCCAAAGGCTCCAGTCAAGTTTGGGGCTGTATTGTACTCTATTGTGCTGTATAAACATAGATAAAGAGACCTGTAGAGTTTATGATCTAGAAGATGACTGGTTGTGGATGGGAATATAACAAATGTAATACAAATAACCAATAATAATAATAACATGGTCATAACTGGGGTAATTTTGTCAGTTTTATATGTGTTGGTGTTGTTAAGTAGCGTGAGGAGAAATGCATGAATGCGGCAGTTAATAAGAGTGAGGGAGTAGGAAAAGGAAGGAGGAAAGAGACAGTCATAGCTCATCGCCTGCTTACCCATGGTCAACAGATAGGGTTTTGTAGGTATTGCAGCAGGGATGGTTTTTAAGGAGGGGTTTGGAAGAGGATACGGTAGTAGCTGTATGGATGCTTTTCCAGCTTTTTCCCCCATGTATAAAAGGCATAACGGGAGAAATCATGAAGTTGTCTGAGGGAAAAGTAGATTGATGTGTAGTCTGGAAATGTTGGAAGAGCAAAGGTAGGATCAACTTCCTGGTAAATCACTAGAGCAGGAAGTTAGCATAAGATAAGATGTGAAGGACTTTAAACGTAAAAACAAGAAGTTTCCATGTGATGCAGAAATGAAGAAGGAGCCAGTGGAAGAATTGGAGAGGGGATTGATGTGGGGACAAACCAGGAAGATTAAGCAGCAGCATTTTGAATGTAGTAAGGGAGGCAAAGTTGCAATACTGAAAGCCAAAGATGAAGTAGTCAAAGACAAAGAGAAGAAGGTTCTTGGCAAGAATTTTGGTGGTGCAAAGTAAAAGGAAAGACCGGGGCTTAGAACTATTATGTAAGAAGGTTAGCAGCAGAGGTGAAAGTAAACTGGTCTGGTCTGGTCCAGTCCGGCGTACAGGCAAGAGCCGATACACTGTGCCAGACTGGATCGGCTTCTCCGGCGGCGATTTAAAGGGCTGGTAAGTCCTTTAAGTGCCGCCCGAGCCCCACTGCCAGAGCTCCAGCGACACTTTAAAGGGCCCGGGGCTCCCTGCAGTTGCAGGGAGCCCCGGGCCCTTTAAA